>NW_005871151.1:4054688-4104251 GCF_000147115.1 Myotis lucifugus | reverse complement strand
AGACAAATGTTACGGGGTTATTTTTTTTTTTTTTAAAGGAGAGGGGACCGCTGTATATTCCGGGGGGGCCTGAGTCCAGAGACGTTTTTCCCCCCAAAAACAAAAAAAAAAAAACGAGAAAATTTTTTTTCTGTAAAGCGAAAATCCACAAAGCCCCTTTAAAAACGACCTTGTTGAGAAAAAATTAACAATATCTAACAACCTCCACCACCCCCCTTTAACCCAGGGTTGGAAGAACCTTCCCCCCAACCCTCCTGAAGAATTTTTTCCCCTCCGCCCCATAGAAACCCCTCGGAATCTTTTTAAAATCCTGATTTCTGGGCCTCATCCTCCAGAAATTCTGTTTCTTTGTTACTAATGTTGTGGCCCCACCCCATAACACAGAAACAGAATTTCCGGAGGATGAGGCCCAGAAATCAGGATTTTAAAAAGATTCCCAGGTGATTCTAATGTGCAGCCAAGGTTGAGAACCACTGCCCTAGAGTCTTCGGAGGGAGCATGGCCCTGCCAACACCTCGATTTCACACTTCTGGCTTCCAGAACTGTGAGAAAATAAATTTCTATTGTTTTAAACCACATACGTGTAATTTATTACAGCAGTTCTGAGAGGCTAATGCACCCTCCTTAGGAAACTAAATTCTTGGAAATCTTTCTTTTGGTTTATTGCTCATGTATATCAAAGCCCTTCCCCTCAAACTGGAAACATATGATAGTATACAACCTCTTTTATGAAACAAACCTTGGAATATCAACAAGTTGAGATAACATCTCGGATATTTAAGTAGGTATCTAAATATGGAAAGCGGGCCAACGTAAAAGCTGGAAGTTCAAAAATGAATAAAACAATTTTTTTTGCCATGTTGCTAACTTACCTCATCCACCACTTTGGAGAAGTAGTGAAGTGTAGAAATTACTTCTTCATCGCCTTTGCCAAGAGCAAAATTCTAAGACCAAAGAATAAGAGAGCCAGGTATTATGGAATGCTTGGGAACTCAGCACCACGGCCTCACCCACCACACATACCCTCCACACCAACTTCCTTTCTTCTTCCAAGAGCAGGGCACGCTAGAGCGTCTAGCACACAACTGCCCCTCCCAAACTATTCCTTCGTTGGCCATCACCCTCTGTTCAGACATCATGGTATCTGCATTTATTTCCTGGAATTGTTAGTGTCAATTCATTTGTAGTCTCTCAGGGACCATGAACCCTCCCTCAAGGGCAGCTGATTAATTCTGTAGGCTAGTGAGAAGGCATCATACAGACTCTAAGATAATCACCAGTGAGAATTTATCAGGGGAAAGGAAAAGGCAAGAAAAAATGGAAATGGATTATGGAAAAAAAGAGAGGGAAAGGGGGAAGGAGGATAGAAGGTCTCTTAAAAAAGCCTTTGGAGAATTTCTTTTAAAGAACTCCAGTTAAGAAAGTCCTGAGCACAACATCACATGCCATATAAGTATCAAGTTACCTGTTTCTCATATGCCAGGAGCTGCTTAGAAAGCTGTTGTGTGGCCAGGCACATTTCATTCTGCGGAGAAGAGAAAAGCAAGTAAGACTTGTCCAATGTGTATACAGGCACTGAAAAATGGCACCTCAGAGAATTCCTTTAAAATATGTGTGTAAAATAATTATTTTGCTCAGAAATTATTTGTAGAATAAAAGGTTAAAGCTTGTGCCCCGCCCCAACCATTTACAAAGTATTGCTCCTGGTTACTGAGTCAATAAACAAATGTAAGGAACGATTATAACAGGGTCAACAAAGACATGGTCCCTGTCCTCCCACAGGGCTTACTGGGAAAGCAGACATCAAAAAAATAGTTGTAAGCATAATGAGAACAGCAAAGGGAATACTGGATGCATTAGGGGGTTCTGACAGGAAGAGCCGGAGGGTCTGTAAGGAAGAGATGCTTTAAGCAGACCCTGACGAAAGACTGGGAGTGAGCCATGGGGACAGCTTTCCAGGAGGGACTCTCCTGTGGGAAAAGCGTACAGCCTGTTGGAAGAGCTATAAAGGGAGAGGAGTGGAGTAAGGGGTACAGGGCACGGAGGCAGGATGAGGCTGGCAGGGCAGGCAGAGCTAGGGCACGCAGGACACGGTGGCCCAGATTCAGACTTCATTCTAGGTGCAATGGGGATTTCAGCAGCACCAGGACATGATCCGATCCTACCCAACAGCACTGGGTCGGTAATGATGGATTGTAACACAGAAGCACGGCTGCAAAGCCGGGGAGGCCCATTTTGTGCCAATTTTCACTGTCCATTTTCCTCTTCTCTTACTCATCCCTCTAATCTCTGGCTCCACAGCAGTTTTCTGTAACTATCCCCACCACCAATGCATCCAGCCTAGAAAACGTGTCTTATGTTTCCCAAGCTCGGTTAAAGCTTCTCTTTAGATTCACGGCTTATCCCTAACAGAAGGGCAGAGCCACCAGGTCTGGCCTGGAGGAGATGGAGGTGGGGAGAGGAGGGGCCGGCCTGCCTTGGCCTTGGTTCTCCTGAGTTTGCTGTTCCATTAGGGGCAAGGCCTCAGTTCTGCAGAGACTTTTCTATTTTTCACGGTCCTTCTTTGCAAGACCCAGCAGAGCCTCATCCTCCTTTTTTGGACCCTCTTTACAGCCAGCTGGCTAACCCTTTCCCTGACTTCCTTCAGTTGCTCCAAGGAACAGGCATTAATGGACCCTGAAATGTGGCACTCTCCCATTTTCCCCCAAAAAAAGCCAAGCAAACATAATGAAAGTTCCTGGCTTTGGCATCCTACTGGGGTGCTACCCCTTTTAAAACCAGCCAGAGCTGGCAGCCAGGAGGAAGGCCAGTGACCGGTCCACAAGCACTGTGTCAGCATCCAGACAGGGACGTGCAGCAGTTCCCAGCACACAGCAGGCACTCAACAAATGTTTGGTGAATGCATGAACAAGTTTAGAAGACTCATCTGAATTCTAAGTTTAAAACAATACCAGGAAATCATGGTGTCAGGGAGGAAAATACTTCCTAATCCTACAAGGAAACGTCACAAATGACTGGACAAGGATGAAGCAACAGCCAGAAGACAGCCCATCTTCAGCAGTGTTGTTTTGAAGATCAGAGTGCATGGGAACAGGGTCTTAGCCCAGCCACTGGGCTAATTCTCAGCTACATCAGAGACTCTCTTACTCCTCTGAATTAGTAGCAATGGGTTTAAAATGGATTTGTTCAAGCTCCCTTGGCATCTGCCTGGGGCAGCACTTCATAGACCCACAGAATCACCCTAATAGCAGCAGCTAACATTTACAATTAATTTACAATTAATTCATGCCAGAAGCCACCCTAAGCGCATTCCAGGCCTTAGCTCATTTAATTCTCACAACCCTGTAAGGCAGGTTCTAATTATTAACTCAGTTTTACAGGTGAAGAAACAGGCACAGAGAGGTTAAGCCACCTGTCCAAGGCCACACAGCCAGTCAGCAGCTGGGCTGGGATATGAATCCAAGTTTGCCTGATGCTTAAACAGTACTCTCTAAAATCCCAAGTCCTGCTAAGAGATAGTAGAGAAGATCTCTGCTTTAGGCTAGAGTTGACAAACTTTTCCTGCAAAGGGACAGATAGTAATTATTTTTGGCTTGTGAGATACATGGTCTCTGTCACAACTGCTCAACTCTGCGGTTGTCGCATGAAAGCAGCCAAACCAACAACATAAATGAATGAGTGTAACTTCATTCCAAAAACACTCTACTTACCAAAATAAAAAATAATAATAAAAATAGGACAGGATATTGCTGATCCTGCTTTAGACAGTAAATGTCTCAGAAGGCCCACCTCTCGGCCACCGCTCCCTCAGCAGGCTCTCCTTTAAGCTACACTATTTCAGATTCAAGAATCATTTTCTATTCTTCTAACTCATTCTTTTTTTATTTTATTTTTTTATTTTGGCTAAGTCTAAAATATCACTCCCTCATATCTGTATCCTTTACAGACTGGCCAACAGAGATGATGCCACCCTCCCTGCCTTCAAAACAAGCAAGGGCTACGGGCTGCTTGAATTCTTCTCTTCTTTCGAGCTTTCTGGTAAGCGCTGCAAATGTAATGGAAAAACTGGCCAGGCAGCTGCCAGCATCAGACTGCACCCAGGCTACAAGAGAGCATGTGTGTGTTGCTCACACGCCCGCCGCAGCATAGGGAAGCGGGGCACGACACACAACAGCTGCTCTCCAACACCGTGTCCAGTGGACTCTGCCACGTCTCCCCTAGAAATCCCGTATGAAGACGCTGTATATTTTCATGTGTGTGACTTCAGGCAGCAAGATTCTGTTCTATCAGCACAATTTCACTGGGAATAAGCCAGAAGCACAAAATGGTCCGTCACGCATCCTGAAAAGAAACAAACCTTCCCTGTACAGAGCACCTTACAAGACCAGCTGTAACCTGACTCACCTTACTGTACTGTAGACAAAGGTTTATGAAATGTTTACCATCATCAGCTAATTAACCCACACCCTGTCAGGTAAGCCCGCACAATTATCTCTGCAGCAAGACTTGCAAAACGAGCTTGAGTAAAGAGTAAATATTGGTAATCATCATAATAAAGATGGCTGCTAACATTTACTGAGTTCTTCCTAGTACGTGGCATTGCTGTCAAATGTTTTTCATATATGATCACATTATATCCTAACAATGCATCTACGAGGTAGAGAGGGACTATCAGAAAGGACAGCTTTCTAAAATCACACAACTTGTAACTGGCCAGGCAAAGACTTAAGTCAGACCTGGCAGACTCAAAACCCAAAGCCCAAGTTCTTAACACCATGCTATTCTAACCCCAAACCCCACACGGCAGCTAGTTAGTACTCAGCGGGCAGGCCCCTGAAGGGCCTGTGATAGGAACATAGATCCCACACTGTTCTAGCTGTGGTCCAACAAAAGAGGTGGCCTCTTAGATCCTGAATGGGTTTGAGAGTCAGGTTCTTTCGATGCTCTGCAACAGCAATCTGCTTACTACCTGTGTTCCTTGCTGCCTCCTAAGAATCCTTTAAAAAGGTGACCCGGTGAAGGGTTTACTGACAGGATCTCCTGTTAAACAGAACTTCCCAAGGCTGTCGCCAAGGCAGGAAGACCAGCGACTGGCAACCCCGAAAGGAAAACCGAGCTTTTGGCAAAGGAGTGTTTACCTTACGGTGGCACAGAGCGCTTCCCAACTGCAAAGGCCACCTGAAAGCCCCCAAGCCTCTGCGGACGCGCCACCCATGCTGAGTGTGAGGGAGAGGATGGGAGCAGGGGCAGAGGAAACCCACTACAGTCAGCCACAATGGAGGCATCTGCTTTGACCTATTCCAAGTGTGTGGCCATAATGTTGCCTCCAGCCAAGGGGCTGACAGTCCCATGTGCCAGTGCGTACCCCAGAGCTGGGGTCAGGGCTCGCTCTAGCTCAGGAGACCTTGGGGTGGGAGGCACATGGGAGGAGGGGGAGTGCCGCAGGAACGGAGGCAGAAAGCTGAGTTTGGGGCAGGCTTTGATTCTGGAGGCAACAGGGAAGCCCTGAGGGAGTTGGGCAAGAGAATGACAGGATCGGACATGAGCAGAAGAAAAATCAGGAGTGGCTGTGGCAGAAGGAAACACTGAAGGGGACATGGCACGAGGGTCAGGAGACCACCTGAAGAAGTCAAGTGAGAGATACAAACGTCTGAGCCCGAACCAGAAGGAGGAGAAGGTGGCAGAGATCTGCGGGGTATTCCTGAGGCCAAACAGCAGCATGTTCTAAGTGGGGAAGGAGGTGGGAGTCAAAAAAACTGGGCTCTAGTCTGGATGATGGATGGATGATAGCGCCCTAGCTAAGGACCCGAGGAGGGGACGTTCTGAATTCAGTCCTTCATTCGACACCTGTGTGTCACATTCAGGGGGGGAGGCATGGTGCTGGGCATGGGAGACAGAGAATCTGCTCCCAGGGAGCTCACAGTTCACAGAAGGACAAGGAAACCCCACGTGCTATATTGTAAGTGCTCTGACCAACAAGTACACAGGCACCTGGGCGCACAGGTGCATTCTGGCCAGGAAGGGAAAAAGGTTAGAAAGGAAAGGTGTCAGGCACATCTCGGACTTGAGGTCAGTCTTAAAAGCCAGGAAGACCATTTGGCAGGGGAGGGGGTGGGTGGGGGTGTCTGGCAGCAGGAATGGCATAGAAAGAAGAGCCAAGGAGTGGCTGATGCTCAGTTCACGAACCTCTGCTGCGCTGTCACAGGGAGCCACAGAAGCATCTGAAGCCAGGGAGGGAAGGGCAGTTCGGATGTGATAAATGTAGCTGTAGGGTGGTGCAGGGATTGAAGGGGACACCTCCCTGAAGACAGTAAGACCATTTAGGAGAATGCTGCAATAGCTCAGGTAAGAATATGCATCTATTCAGACACTACAGAGGTTTTTAACTTATTTATTTATTTTTTATTAGCCAATAGTTGGAAACATAGCAGATCTTTCTAAGTAACCTGTCTCTGCTTTGTTAATGCCTGAGAAATGCGAAAAACGTATAATGGAGTACTCCATTCCCACCGTGTGCAAAGGCACATCTGACAGTGAAAAGATCAGATGTGACTCCAGGCCTGCTTAAAATGCTGAAGACAGCTTAGACTGCCACTTCATTCTAGCACTTAAGCCAAATAAAATTTAAAATCTCCCCCAACCAGCCACAATCAGCAAAACTGCGCACATAACTTTCCTCTAGTTTGCCTTGCCCTTCCTCTTCCTAAAACAGGTACGAAGGGCATTTGCTATATCAGAATACAGCAATTTACTACGTGGTTCGATTTAAAATATCTTTTATGAATATTTATCATTTATCGAAAGCATAAACCTGGTTTTTAAAATATAATGAAAAACTACATCTTACTAATAAGTACCTCTGTTTTTAAAAATAAAACTGTATCAATCTAATTCCACAGATCTAGGTATAAAGTATTTAAGGAACAATGTTAAGTAAACCAAGAAAACATAACTTAGTGAAAAAAGTTGAATGAAAACATTGGGAAATAATACTACATATATATAAATAAACCCATCAAAGAGGAGTCAGGAAAGTTTTCTTTTTTTAAAATTAAAAACAAAACACCTAAGTCTTTAAACCTGAGAAACCAATGACCCTGACCCAGCTGATGTGAAAGCTTGGTGCTGCTGCTGATTCTGGCAGCACTAACCAGCTGTTCCCGCTAGCCTCTGCTGCAGGAAATGCCGAGGCAGGAGGAAGGGTTTCTGGCTGGGAGGAGAACCCATGTGATGGTCATGTGGTGTGAATTAAAAGCCAGTTACAGCCTTTTGGAATGCAAAACCTACTTAGCTTTGGCAAAACGTAGTTTTCTGGCTCAAAAGACAAAACACGTAAGAGAGCGCTTGAACATCTCCAAGCAAATGACTCTGACAGATATGGAAAGGCAGAGCAGAGACCCCTGGGAGTGGCAGGGACACAGTCCCTTAAGTCTTGGTGTTCTTATACCTTAAACAGAAAACAAATCATTTCACGACAATATTTAAATTGCTGAACAGCAAACAAGTTCAGATATAAGCCCAGTAAAAAAAATTTTTCTATTTTCTTCAATTCTGAATAATTAGGAAAAAATACGAAGACATACAATATAAATAGGGCTTTAAAAAATTGACAAAGTATGTGCCCAGTTTCTTTCTGCATGTCATACCAAAGAAGCAAGCAACATTACAAATCAACACAATTCGTTTGGTCAAAGAATTAGTTCCAATTAGTAAGCTATAGTTGCATTATACATTTTAGCTTGCAAATCTACATCTCTGGCCTGACCTCTGGGTGATTGACATCCTAGCCATCACACACACACACACACACACACACACACACACACACACACACCGCTTCCTGTGTTTTCCCAACTATCCACACTGATGTTCAATTCAAAGACCTGGGCATTACTCTTGATTCATCCTTTACCCACCCGACCACTTCACATCCAATCAATTTCTGATCCGTGCACTAAATACCTCTGAAATTCATCCACTTCTTTCCATTTCTACTGCCACTAACCTAGATCAGGCTACCATTCCCATGCTTAGTATTAAGGGTTTGGGCTCTGACTTCAGGCTTACTTGCTCTGCCATGTATTCATGGGATGGACTTGGACAAGTTACTCATCAACACAATTCTTAATCCTCTAGCCCCGTGGTCGGCAAACTGCGGCTCGCGAGCCACATGCGGCTCTTTGGCCCCTTGAGTGTGGCTCTTCCTAAGCCTTAGGAGTACCCTAATTAAGTTAATGACAATGTACCTACCTATATAGTTTAAGTTTAAAAAATTTGGCTCTCAAAAGAAATTTCAATCGTACTGTTGATATTTGGCTCTGTTGACTAATGAGTTTGCCGACCACTGGTCTAGACCTATATAAAATGGGGATAAGAATAATACCCACCTCACAGAGTTGTTGAGAATTTAAATGAAATGATCCATGTAAAAGTATTCAATAAACCTCAACTCTCACCATCATCCTCCTTTTAGGTGCCCAGCACAATTCCGCTGGGTCCCCTTCTCTCCTAGAACTAACACTCTGAAGTAATTGTTCTGTCTCCCAGCCCAACTGTAAGCTCCTAATGGCAAGGACTGAGTCCACATATGACATGAATAAATGACTAATAAAACAATGATGATAATAATAATGATTACATAGCATATTAAGAGCTATCTATATCTATCTATCTATCTATCTATCTATATATATATATATATATATATATAAAAGCCAAGCGACCAGAACGACTGGAACGACCAGTCACTATGACGTGCACAGCAGTGGCCAATCGGCCCAATAGGGACCCTGAAAGGCCCCTCCCCCCAGCCATCCCTGCCCCTGATCCGCCCTCCCCAACCCCCATCCGGGGTGGGGCCGGCCAGCCAACTGCCCGAGGCTCCCTCCCCTCACCCGCCCCCCCCCCGACCAGCCCGCCCTGATCGGCCCCCATCGAGGTGGGCTGGCTGGACCCCACCCGTGCACAAATTCGTGCATCGGGCCTCTAGTATAATAATGACTATACATGAGTATTAATATATATTGTTATTATGCACTGAATGTGGTATTTCTTTAGAGATCATCAGTGAGGAAAAGAAACATTAACATGTACAGCATTCAATCAGCAAAAAAAAATCAATAATCAAAAGCATCAGTTGCCATAACATTTTGATGTGTAACATAATGAACTTTATTTTTAAGTAACTCTCAAGTCTTCTCTTGAAAAGTAACATACATGGGCACTTCTTGATCTTAAAAAGATTCACTTTTGCTACTCAGCAATTTATTTTCCATGGTTTTGCAAGCCAGAGATAGTTGTTCCTCAAAACAAAGAAGCCACCAATAGTTTCAGAACTGTGACTCAAGTCTTTTCAGAGGAGCGCTTGAAAAAACATCTTTACCCACCCGCACTGACATCTAAGACTGCCTACTTATGAGATAGACAAAGGGCATGTTTCATAATACTGAACCCACTCATTCACAAGTAGGAAGAGGAGACTCAGATGTTTCCCTTTGGGGTTGAATTTTTAAAAAAATTGAAAGAGTGATGTGGTCCCTTTCTACTAGTTACAGAGAAATCACCCTCTTTTTTTCAGCAATGAAAACAGATTGTCCTCAGTTTTTGAAGGTGGACAGAAGTGAGAAAAACAAATCTGATTTTATTTCAAAAATTTAAATGGTGTTTTACTTCAAATTTCTCAACCCCCTGAGGGAAGTTCCAGATGAGGGCAGAGGGCCCCCACTCTGCCTCTCGGGTGAGGAGCAGCAGGATACCTGGGCTCCGTAGACGCGCTGCATGGCCTGGAGCAGCTGGTTGGTATAATCCGTGAGGGTGCCAGCATCTTCTTCAAATACACTCAGTAAAGAGCGAGTCTGCAAGGAATGAAGAGAAGAGAACAATGTTATTTCTAAGTGGAAAAGTTACAAAGGAGGTAGAAAACACATACCCAGAAATCGGGGGAGAAGGTGCCTGCTCTCTGACTTTATTCTTTTAGGTACTAGTACAAGTTGATTCCTAAAGTTTTAATTTAGGACTCCTTTTCTAATCCTTTAGACCACAGAACCGGGGCAAACAATACAATTTGAGTATTGGGGCCAGCAAAGGAAAGCCAGTTTTTTAAAGATTAAGACTCAGGGCTATTATCTGTCTCTACCTCAGCACCAATAAGTCTATCCAATTAAAAAAAAAAGTGTTAAAAGGGCAGCCTCTCCCTTCGAGCCCATAAATTGAACAGCACGTCAGGCCTGTCTGTGCACCCAGGGCGTGGACACCAGCACTGCATCACCAGCAGCTAACCATCTGTCTGGTTTCTGCTGTCTTGGACATCTTGCAAGAGGCTGTCACTCTTTCCCCTTACAGTACTACAGTCAATTTCCATGTCTTTCGTCATACATTATCCAACCAATTTTCAAACTCACAGCCAGGAAATTTTGTGTACCCTGGGTCCACCAGTGGTAGATCTGGGCACAAAACTCAAACAGCAACTTAACAAGAATTCTAGTTCAGTTTCTTCGGGAAGACTAACTACTCAGTGTTCCGGGAGCGGGGGAGCAATGTCATTGGTGAAAGGTATCTCCTATCCGACACACGCTGAGCAGTAAGGACGTAGTTATACATTGGATGGTGTCTGAAAAAGTACCAAGGCCGCAGGTAAGAGACCATATCTACTCAAGGGACTTCTGTTAATGTGCCCAGCAGAGTAGGAATGTAAAATACCACGTTAATGATCATGGGATCTCTATTTCAGAAAACAGACCTAGAATGGACAGTAAGTTATGGAAATGCCTTTATGAGGTGATAGCAAAGCACTTTACAATGAACAATCCATGAAAGCTTATTATTTCCCTACAAATAAGTTCCAAGTCCTTCTTTCTTCTTCTAACCTATCTCTGGTAAGAGAGCAATGACTGACCTCAAAGCACCTCAATAAACTGGAGCAGAAACCTAGGCACTTGGAGAGTTTGTTCCACAAACTCTGGTGCCCTTCACAGCAGTACACGCTTAGCCTGGCTTTGCCCCAGGTAATCACTGAGGCTAAAAATACCTGCTCTGAGACCACTGTACTCTCTCAGGACAATCCTTATCCACAGGACCAGAATGCAATGAATAAGGAAAATGGAAGACCGGTTTTTTTAAAAGCTCTCAATGAGATCAAAATATCACAGGGTGCAGATAGTGTGTAATTTGTCTGCTAAAACAGAGTTCTTCAAACTTTTTACAATTAAAATCCACAGTACAAAACACATTTTACCAAAGAATATCATTAGTATGCATACACACAGACTTTTTTCTATTCCATTCTGTTCTGTTCCACTTGTAAATAAAATCTCGGTGTGTCCTACTGGATCTAATCATCCATTAATGGATATCAACCAGCAGATAAAAAACATTGGTTTAGAATTCTTCATTCCTTTTCTTTAAAGTATACTTTTTATTTTGGGGGGAAAAACGATTGTTACAGGACATTCTTAGAACCTACACTGGATGGTCTATCACTCTCTATTCATTCATTTACACATGCAGCTCTGCCTTCATCCAGTATCTGGTGAACCATTGTGCTGGGAACTGAGACTCAAAGGTGATGAGAACCAACTCTACATTCTCCAGGAGCTTAGTCTGCTGGGGCCTCTCAAAGGATCTGGGATCAACTTGGGACCCTATCAGTCCTGGATCCAAATTTGCAGAGTTAATGAGATAATGAGTGCACATAAAGCACCTAGCAGTGCCTGACATATAGTGATAGCAAACGATACTGATGATACAAAAGATAATGAATTTTCACTGCTTATTATATTCTGGACACTAAAGGCTTTACATGTATGATTTCATTTTAACACTACAGCAACACCGTTATGTAGGCAGCTGTCCATAAATGCCATCTAATAGTAGAGGACCTTTCCCGGTGCCAGTGCTGTAGGAGCCCACCAATGTTATGATTCTGATATCTTTCTTTGCTATAACTAATATGTCTAGGAGAATGGGAAGGAAGGAGAGGGATACAACTGGATTGGGGAGATTTAATTTTTTTACTACAACTGACATCCATTTAGTTGCGTCCTATTTATTGTTTTCAATACTTTTAGGAATAAAATAGAATGGAAAATGGGAAGTAAGATGAAAAGAGAGAACTTCTGTAAATATCCTCCACGAAGAGAATAGAAAGAAAACTAGCTACATGCGCCCGACCAGGAACAGGGTAGGAGGAGCCTGCAACCGAGGGAAGGGAACATGAAATTAAAAATGGCGGCAGAGTAAGTGGATGCTGCATGGACATGCTCCCAGGAACAAACTGGTATTACAACTAAAATACAGGAAAACTTTCTGAATAATCAAC
This sequence comes from Myotis lucifugus, assembly GCF_000147115.1. Lineage (NCBI taxonomy): Eukaryota > Metazoa > Chordata > Mammalia > Chiroptera > Vespertilionidae > Myotis > Myotis lucifugus. The sequence continues at coordinate 4,091,935 of NW_005871151.1, read as the reverse complement.
GGAAAACTCGCAGGAGAGAACCTTGACACCCGAGGAGCGAAAGTGGAGACCGCATAGAGACTGTATCCTTAAAATTGTTTTCCTTGAAATATTGTTTATTGCATGTAACATTATTATACTTAAAATCGTTTTTCTTGAAAATAAAAAATAAAAACAGGGAGAGAAAAAAAATATAGAAAACTAAAACTACCATTTACTCTGTACCTATGTGTCAGACGCTGTGCTGAGCACTAAATATTTGTTACTTCATTTAATACTTCCAACAACTTAACCGAAGTAGATGAGAACCAACCCCACTTTACAAATAATGAAACTGAAATTCATCAAGGTTAGGAAACTTGCTCAACCTCCCAGGGCTGGGAAGCAGCAGGGCTGGGATGTGAATCCCCGTGTGGCTGGCCCCAACCGCCATGCTTCCTCCACTGTGGGAGGCTGCATCTGTCCCCAGCAGGGTAAGTTCTACTTTGGTCCACATCTCACAGTCCTGCCTGAAGGCAGGATAAAGGCTGTCTGGCTGGCTTCTCTTTGGTCGGCTACTGTCATGCTCTCACCTATGATAACTGCCAAGAACCATATCGCAAGTGTTGTTTTTCTTTCTTTGGACATATTTACCATGACACCCATTAAAACTGACAAGAAAATTCCAATCTTCCCTTTGTAATTTAACTAGCCATGATCTCCCCTAGAAAAAAATAATATCCCCAGCTATCTCAGACACTTTTTGGATATTAGGCAACATAGTAAAAAGCTAAGAAAATTCCTTGGCAAGCAGAATGGGGAAAACAGACAGATGGCTGATTTAAACTGGCCCCATCCAGCACCCTGACTCACCTGCTTCTTTCTCCTTTGCTGGACCACTCCCTTAAGCATTAAGCTCGCGGGACAATCAGGTTCTGATCAACATTAAATAACCTTAGGAGCAAAGCCTCATGTCTGTTGACCATAGAGACAGAGTTTTGGTCAAACTAGAGATAACATCTAGGCCTCACTTATGTTTCAGCTCCCCGCCCAGAAAAGAAGCAAAACCAGACAAAGCAACACCATGACTGACATTAGGACCAGATACAATGACTAGTGACCCCCTACCCTAGTGCCAACCAATCAGTAGAGACCATGACCCTGAAAAAACCCACCTGGAAAGTTGATGAATATTTCTTTGAGATCCTCCCTTGAGACTTCTCCTAAAATCCCCCCTTTTGGAAAACACATAAAAACCCTTAAGGCAAAGGACCAGTGCCCAGGCCTTCCCCACCCCCCTCCTTTCCTCAGCATGTATCTTTGCTTCCCTTCTCCTAAGCTCTAAGGGCCCTTCTTTTGCCTCTGTGACTTGTTTCCCAAGTCCACACAGCCCAGCTGGCTCACTGCTTCTGCCTCTGTGACTTTCTTTCTAAAAGGTTAGTCAACTTCTTGTGCTAGAGTTCTTGACCCTGAATTCTTTCTTTGCAGAACACAAGAACTAAGGTCTAACACTACCACTAACAATACCATTTACCAGCTCCACATCTGCTTAAACTTGTATGTGGAACAGGAATGTTCTGAGGCATAAGGAAGGAATGAGACCAACGACCAGGCAAAGATACACCAGTTGTTCAAAAATCCTACAAAAATATCAGAAAGACATTGGTGCATATCACTTATAAAGACAATAACAGCAATCATTTATGGAGTTACAATGACATGCAAGCATGAAGACACTTTACTTATGCTATTTATTCTTCAGAAGAATTCCATTAAGTACCTATTTTTATTCTAACTTTAGAGGTGTCAAAACACAAGCTAAGAGAGGTTGAGTAACTTGTCTAAGGGTAACAGTGGCAGAATCAGGATCTGAATTCCATCCTTTTTCTACTACCCTATACTCTCAAGAGTATGCCTGGCCAGAAACACAAAACCTGACACCCTATGGACACAGCCTCAGCTCCACATCATCCCTCTATCTTATAGGAACTGGGTGTTACCTAATAAAATAATCCTAGACATTTTTTACTAAAGAATAGCCATATAATTACATAATGGCATAATTTTAATAGCTCTGATTATAAAATATATGTATATACAGTGGGGCTTTGATTTACGAGTGTCCCGGCTAACGAGTTTTTCGAGATACAAGCCGTCTCTCGGCCGATTTTTTGCTTTGAGTTGCGAGCTAAAATTCGGGTTATCAGCCAGCTTCAAATACCCCACCACTAGTTGGCGCAGCGAACGGCACAGTGAATGCCACAACATCAGCCCAGCATCACATGTCTCACTCGTTCACTTTTTGATTTGACGTACGAGTAATCTGAGTTATGAGCTCCGTCACGGAATGAATTAAACTCGTAAGTCAAGGCCCCACTGTATTTAAATTATATATGTAATTATTTTGTAATGTGAAAACAATTAAAGCTCTTATACCTAACATTTGGCAGAGGGAGAGAATGGTCTCAGTAGAACCTTGTCTACTGAAAGGAAATGTACTATAAACAAAGAGAAGAGTGGGAGAGGGAGGAAACCCCTCCACAATGAAGACATAACCACCATGTTGTGTTCTGAGGCATCTTGCTTGACTAAAGACAGGCCTGGTTTGGTTAGAGAGGGCTATTCCCAGCTGGACTACTCACTGCATAATCTCAGAACTAAGCCTTTTATCTCTCTGTGCTTCGATTATGCCAACTGCTAAGGAAACAAACAAACAAAAAGTTAAAACCAAACAGCAAGCAATAGTGCTTTTGTCTTCTCCTTATCTCAAAAGTGGACTATTTACACAAAAGAGAATAAGCCCCCGAAGAAGTATGGGCTGCATCACTCAACGCTGCATTTGTGTTCCTATCACAGCAGTATGCACACTGTACTGGAACTGCTGCTCTCCTTATCTGTCTCGGGAACAGACTGTGAGGCCACGGAGGGCAGGCACACTTATCTCATTTGTCACTACTCCCCAGCATCTAGCAGTGCCTGGCGAGAAGCAGAGGGTCACTAGCAAACAGCAATGGAGACAAGCATCTCAATGCCTAAAACTCTCCATGTCATGCATCAGAAGTAACCAGAAATAATACTAGTACCAGCCGTATGAGACATCGTGCGGTACTAAAAAGGAGGACTTTAGTAGATGTGGTTAAGGTCTGGCAACTGCTATTCATCTCTTCCTGGGTCACTATGTTCAAATACAAAAGCTTTTGTGTTCATTTAATGAATCCTGTGCAACCAGGTTACTGGAGCAACCCTCATAACTACTCAACAGGAAACTAGAGGAAACAAACAATAGGTGGTTTCTTAGGATCTTTTCCTTTCAGTGAAACAACATTTTAGGTCACTGATGACAGAAAAGCCAGGTGTTAGGTAGCTGGGCTAATGTGAACAATACAGGCAGACTGCTTGGGTTCCAATCCTGACTCTGCCCCTTGATAGCGTATACTCTTGAGCAAGTTATTTAACTTCTCTGCTCCTTGGTAATTTTAATAGAGCACCTACTTCAGAAAATGGTTGTTGGGAGGATTAAGTGAAATAATATACGTAAAGCATTTAGAACAGTGATTGGCATGTGTGATATAGGTGTTTGCTATTGTTTTTATTCTTTACACATAAAACAAAGGAGCTGGATTAGATTCCTTCCAGTTTCAAGTCTATGAGTTTCCTTGGGAGTAAAGCTGCACCAGCCACATGCCCCATCCAAAAATGTTAAATAAATATGCTTTGATGATTACCAAAGACCTTCTTGAAAGTTAGCATCCATTCAACAACCTCACCAAGAAACCTAGTGGGGTGACACCCAAATCTCAAAAGCAATGACAAATTCCCTACATGAAGAGGAACATTAAATAGGAATGACAATGCCTCTAAACCTCCTCCTCCACATACAAGCTCAGAGTTACAAACCATGGAGATGCAGTACAATTTTAAGCTTCTAAAGCCCCTTAAAGATCATCTGCTCCATGTCCCTCGTTCTGCAGATCAGAAAACTGAGCCAGGATGGAGATATACTAAGTGACTTGCTCAAATCACATGAGCCAGAATTAGGACCCAAGTCTCCTGTCTTGTTTGCCAGGCCTCTTTCTACTTACTGCCAGCTGAGAAAATCCTGTAAACCACTCAAAAATAGTGGCTTGTGAGAGACAAAAATTCAGGTAACAAACATATCAGTGAGAGCAACAGTTAGTGCAACCCCTCGAAACTGGCTCAGCCATCACCATGCTCAGTTAGGAAGGCAATGCATCCTTGCACCTCTGTTTCTCCAACTTCAAAGCATATGAAAATCCTTGTTCAAAATGTTAGTTAGACAATCTACACTACTGTCTTCGACCCCACGCAATATGTGTGAGGACGGACGAAATGACTTCTACCAAGGGCTTTGGTCCCAGCACATGCCAGACGTGTGGAGACTTCAAAGGGGCCTTTGAAAAGTCCATCAGACCAGCAAATTAAAAAGACGGAATCACAGCTTGCTTACAATGCCTCACAAAGAAATGGGCACAAGGCAACGAAGCCCAGACACACAGCCCCTTTGATGACGTATTCTGAACTGGAGCGATGCAGGGTGGCTGTAGGTTAAGCCCACAGGATCACCCCGGGACTACAATTCACTGAGAAGGAAAAGGAAAGGACCCAAAAGACAAGAGAAACTGGGAAAGGAAAAGAGGTCAATCTCATTCTAATTTTTCAGGAGTTGGGACTCCAGGGAACAGACTTATTTAAATAACCAGGGAGGCAGAAGCAGGGGAGTAGATATGAAGCTGGGAAATGTTAATGGAGAAGAAGAGTTCCCTGGGTGAAGGCGCACTGAATCGCGAGCGAATGCCATTCTTCTGCACTCATCTGCTGGGGCGCACGCACACACCAGCCTTCACCTGCAGAGCTCAGAGGACCTGGCTCTCATCTCGGGGCGCTAATGAAGTCCTCCTGCGAGACAAATAGGGCTGCTATGGTTAATGTTCTCTTCACAAATGGGAAAGCCGCGCCAAAGGGAGGCCTGGTACCGCGGGGGAGAGCCAGGCTCTGCCTCCCACTCCGGCCCTAAACCCACCAGGTCCCATGACATCGCTGAGAGTAGAGACGATAATAATAGAGGCGACTCCTCACTAACAATGCACCAGGCACTGTCTTTAACAACTTTACAGGCGTCTCCTTATTTACTTGTAACAATCCCGAGAGGCGGGTGTAATTATGTCCCTATTTTACAGATGGCAACACTGAGGCGCCGGGAGGTTAAGTTCTGTGCCCGCGGCACTCGGCTAGTCCTCGGCGGAGCGCGAGTCCAGGCCGGGCAGCCTCGGGTTCAGGGGACTCTGGAAAGGGGTCAGGACACAAAGGCTCGGGCCTCGGGTGGGGGGCTTGCCCGGGTCCTCCACTCAGCCAGGGGGGACGCCCCCTCCGGGGACACCCGGGCTCAGGACGCAGGGCCGGGCCCGCCCCCCTCGCTCCCGAGGGGGCCCTGGGAGCACTCCCAGCCTCCACCCCGGGGCGGCCGGAGGGGCCTCCTCGGCCTCAGCCGGCGGGCGAGGGGGGCCGGGCGGCGGGAGGTACCTGGGGGCTGTCCTGCAAAGCCTCCTCCAACAGCAGCTTGTCCACGGCGGGCATGGTGCCGCACGGCGGGGCCGAGGGCCGGATGGAAGGACGCAGGGCAGGAGGCGCGGCCGCCGAGGCTGCTCCCGGCTCCGGAGACCAGGCGGACGCTCTGTGCCCGCGACCGCCCCGCGCGCGCCACGCCTGCACAGGGGCCGCCGCCGCCTCCCGGACCTCCCCCCAGCCCTCTCCTCCCCTCCATTCCTCTCCCCTCCCATCCCTTACCCCCCCCCCGCCCCCGCACGGAAAACAGGAAGTGTGGCGAGCGCCTTGCCGGACACCGGAAGTGTGGCCAACAGCGGGCCGGGCACCGGAAGTGTGGCGGCCCCTTCGCTGCGCCCTGCGTTGCGGGAAGCCGCAGACCCGCCGGCGGCCCCGCTGCCTCTTGAGCGCCTGGGGCGCTGGTCTCCGCGGTTAGGGGCCCCTTCCGTATGCCAGGCAGTGCAGAGAGCCCGAGAAGGGAACCGAGGGCGGAAGATAAGGCCTTATCTGCTGTGGCTGCCCAGGAAACCTTTATATCCGAGGAGCTGGGAGCGAACAGATTTTGCTGCTGTGACTCGCCACTTTTTTTTTTTTTTTTAACGGAAGGAAAACCCTCCACTTGCACACTTTTTCTAGTTAAATCTCAGTGCCCCCCGAAACAGCTCTGAGGACAGAAGGGTCACCTAGTTTTCAGATAACTGGAGGACTTAGTCATTTGTGGTAATCAGACGTAATCGTTTGTGGGGGGGGCGGCGGGGGGGACCACAGCAGCTGGATTTGAGCGCTATGATTAGGTCTCATCCTCGTGGCTCATGTGTTGTCATTTTGAAAAATTTCATAATCAAGTGTGCCCATACACTGAAATGTTGCGGGTTCAAACCCAGCTGAGACACACATGGAAAGGCAACTGATCAATGTTTCTCTTTCACATAGATATCTCTCTCTCTCTCTCTCTCTCTCTCTCTCTCTCTCTCTCTTCCTCTTCCCCTCTTCCCCTCTCTTTAAAACCAGTAAGTTGCCCTGGCTGGTTTGGCTCAGTGGGCAGAAAGTTAGTCTGCAGATTGAAGGGTCCTGGCTTCGATTCCGGTCAAGAGCACATGCCCAGGTTGCGGGCTCCATCCCCAGTAGGGGGCATGCAGGAGGCAGCTAATCAATGATTCTCTCTCATCATTGATGTTTCTATCTCTCCCACTCCCTTCCTCTCTGAAATCAATAAACATATAAAATAAAAAAATAAAACCAATAAGCACGTCCTTGGGTGAGGAATATATTTTTATATATTCTAATAGGGGTATGTATATATCCCTATTAAACTATTGTGAGGGTGGATTTCAAACATTCACCCAACTGTGTCTGAAATCGCTGGGTGGCTGTGAGGTTGGTGACAGGAAGTACAACCATGGGCAATTTAGAGCTGCCGTATCCTTTGGCGAGAGAAGGGATGAACTCTATGGAGCTGTAACCTCTTACCCATTGAAGACTATTGGGGAGAAGGATGCAAGCTCTTTCCATAGACACCTATCTATGTGTTCTGGAATAACCAGGACTTTTTTAGTGACAAACAGAGAGGCAGGCTTGAGAAAAGGTCACGGAGAGCTTTGCTCAAGTTTTGAAGCCTTGGGCTCAGTTTGTTATCACCTCCTTGTAACTCTGTTAGGAATTAAGTCTTAAATTTCCATTTGAACTCATAAAACAAGACAAAGTGTAGAAAACTAAGGTTTAAACTTCTGCAAAATTAGCATCCAGGCCCTCTGGTGCCCGTGACTTTCAAAGTGGGAATAGTCAGAGCCTGGGAAACGCTCCAGAGAACTCATCGTCTGGTACTCATTGTTGTTGGTCATGAAGCAGGAAACTTGGAAGTTCAATAGCATGAATGTCCCTAAATTTGAAGTCCTGAGTTTATAGAAAGGAAAGTAAGAATACAGAACAGATTAGGAACAAAGTGTGGCATCGTGGAGAGATGATTGACTTTGGAGTTAGACACACCTGCATTCGAGTTGCGGCTTGCTAGCCATGAGAGGTTGGGCAGTTCTCTAGCCTTCCTGAGCCTTGGTTCACTTCCCCAAGGTATGGGAATACTATCTATCACAAGCTGTTTCCGTGGGCATGTGGCACGGGTCCTGTATTAACCAGGACTCTTTCAGTCGAAAGTGACCGAGCCCTAACTCCAATTAGCTTAAGGAAAACATAAAAGGCTGGGAGAGGGTGGAGGGGAATGAGGAGAGGCTGGGTTTCTTAGATCTTGTTACCTGGAGGGCAGAATGAAGGGGGATCCAGGAACTCAAAGTCACTGGGCTCACTGCTCATCCTCTCTGTATTGGCTTCACTCTGACCTGAGTCTCAGGCTCACTAGAAGCAGGGTTGTTTGGCAATTGCAGACTCACTTCTGGTGCTGGGACACCTCCCAGCTTTAGTTTGAAAAATCCTAGGGAAGGGCTCTGATAATCCTGGTTTAGGAAATCTATCTGCCCACTCCTTGGACCATTAGCTGTGGCCAAGAACCAGGATGAGCCCCAGCCCAGGTCAGAGCGACACCCTTGAGGCCAAAGGAGGAGGGGTCTGTTATCAGAAAGTGTAGTGAGAAGCACTGCATGGACCAAGCATGAGAAGTCTACCCCAGGTCCCAGACCAACCTTTACCTTCAACCCATCCCTCCTCCCTCACCCATCCCACAGTCTCTCTTCCTCCTACTCCACATCTCAGTGGATGGCAACAGACAGGGGCTGAAGCCAGAAATCTGGGAGTCAAGCTATATTCTTCCCCCTTGCTTACCTCTCCTATGGAATGAATCACTGGCCCTAGTACTCTGCCCACCAACTCCTTGCGCATCCCTTTCTCTCCATCCCCCTGACCCTGCTCTCACAGAGACCTCATCAACCTTTCTCCTTGTTATCTCTCTTTCTCTTGTAACTTACACACTCTGGTAAGAATTGTTTTTCCAAAATAAAATAGTCTTGTAGTGTGTCTTCCTTGCTCAACAGTTTTTATTTCTTGTTTTTTTTTGCTTTCTTTAATCCTCACCTGTGGACATGCTTATTGATGAGAGAGAGAGAGAGAGAGAGAGAGAGAGAGAGAGAGAGAGAGAAAAGAAGAAGAAGAAGAAGAAGAAGAAGAAGAAGAAGAAGAAGAAGAAGAAGAAGAAGAAGAAGGAGAGGAGAGGAGAGGAGAGGAGAGGAGAGGAGAGGAGAGGAGAGGAGAGGAGAGGAGAGGAGAGGAGAGGAGAGGAGAGGAGAGAAACATCCATTGATTACCTTCCCATACTGACTGGGAATTGAACCTGCAACCTTTTGGTGTATGGGACAATGCTCCAACCAACTGAGCCACGCTGGTGAGGGTGGGAGATTTTTTAATGGCTCCGCATCAAAGCCAACTACATAATTTCTGGGACTCAGTGCAAAATGTTTAGAAAGCAAGGAGAAATGCCATTAAATGTATTAAAATATGAAACTTCCTCCTTTCCATTTTTTTTTGTAGTGTCTCTCTCGACTTGTCATGGTGTTCTTATTTGCCATTTTATGTGAAGAAAAATTCAAATTATAAATTATGGCACAAACTTTATTGTCCATTTTTATATTGTGCAATGCCAGTTTTAAATGCAAATATGGGAGCCTTTAACTCATACGTGATACAACTTGTACTTTGTAGCCCATTGCACAAAACGAACCCAACTGTTTTATCTCACTTCTTAGTATGCACACATACTATCAATAGTCGGTGGGAGCTGGTGGCTTCCATAATATGCTTACCTTGTACTTGCTCAACTCCCACCCATAATAGGTCTGCAGGGATGCAGTGCTCTCGGGCCTTCATGAATCCCACATGTGAATGAAGCAGCAAGATAATGCATATTACAAATACCTTCTCTGCTCATGGGCTGGCTTCATTGTCCCATTGGACTTTCCTTACAAAACAAACACTCAAAGACAAAATTATTAAGAATTTTAAGACAGCCAACAGCAGAACAGTAAAGCAAGCACAGGGCCCTTCTGAGCATGGGGTACTGTGGGACTGAGCAGGTCACATGTCCATGAAGTTGGTCCTCCTTCCTACTTTCTAGAAGGTGAGTTCAAACTACTTCAAATGAAATACCAGACCCTATATGATGGAGTGAGGCCTAGGCCTTATCTCTTTCCTTTCTCAATGTACTCTTCCACTTTCTTTGCCCCCTGAATTTTTCCTCCTGCAAGGATGAACTTCTCGTCATCTTCTCTCACACCCTTCTCTTTGTCTGAAATGTCTGAGATCCTCTGCTCATCTTACAGTTTCAGTTCAAAGGCTGCCTTGAAAGTCTGTAAAGACTGCCTTGACTCTCCCAGGGAGACTGAGATCTCTTCTCCGATGTTGCCTGCAGTCCGGTGAAGCCTGCATATTGCATGGTCATCGCCATTGCTCATGTGCCTGTCTCCCCAACACTGTAAGCTCTTCAGGGGCAGGAACTATCCCTTTACTGTTTTGAGTTCCAAGTGTCCAGCAGAATGTCTGGCAAATGATAGACCTTGTTCAATAAAATCCCTGTGAAGTGAATGAAAGAATGAAGCAATGCCTGGCATACAGTAGGCATTCATTCATTAGTTGATTCTTTCAAAAATACCTACTGAGTGCCTACTATGGAATGGGCTCTGGGTCATGTCTTTCCTTCCTGAAACAAATACTTAGTGTCTCCTGCATGTCAAGGCCTATGTTAGGAGCTAGGAACTCATTGGGAAAAAGACAGGCAGGGTCCTTTCCTTCTAAGACCTTAACACTCTCCTTGGCTCTCAGCAAAAGTCATTTACTTCCTCCTCCTTTCCCTGTGCCTCCCAAGAGGTAACTGAATCAGTCATACATATTTTAAGACTTTCTCTGCTTCCACCTTCTGCTCAGGATTCTCTTTCTCTGCACCATTCTCAGGTACCACAAGATGGATGTTTGATCTTGCCAGAGTCATTTTGTTTTGTTTTCTTTTGTTTTTCAACCACTGCAGAGGTCAACATAGAATGAACACAAAACCAGCCCTTAGACCCTGCCAGCTTGGGCCTTCTTATGAAATTATTCCAGAGATTATTTCACTTAGACTCAAGAAAGTCACTAAATGCAGACTACTGTTTTCAATCTCTTCCCCCTCACCTAATTGTTTCTCTCACAAATTTGAGGTTTATTTCCTTGTAGCACAGACCCTATCTGGTAATCAAAGCCTCAGTTAGAGCGCGGTTGGCTCCAGAGCTCAGCTCAGGCTAAGCAGAGAGAGAGCAGGCCATTGTTTGCATGCTTGAGTTCTTGCTGACATAAGCCTGTTTCCACCCTCCCTTCCTTTATCCCTGACCTCCCTTGGCCTCATGTAATTTCTAAGTGTTCTTCGGTGGAGAAGAGTGTCACGAGGGCTTCCTTTATAAAAGCATCCTTTACTCCTACAGAGCTGATTCTCTCCAACCTTCTCCCAGCTGAGATGAAATTCTTTATGCTTAATCATGGCTAAAAGAAGAAATATTTTGGAAAATCTGAGAAAAGTCACTTCAAAGACTATTCATGACGTAGAGAATGAAATCATGTTTTAGATGAAGTTGCGAAAGGGTCATAGTATGAACTGAATTGTGTGCCCCCCCTAACTTCATATGCTGAAGCCCAAACCCTCAATGTGCTGGTATTTGGAGATGGGCCTTTGGGAGGTAATTGGGATTTGAGGAGGTCTTAAGGATGGGAGCCTCAGGATGGGATTAGTGGCTTTATATAAAAAAAGAGAAAGAGAGGGAGATAATTCCCTCTCCACCTTTGAGAACACAGTGAGAAGGCCAGGAAGAAGGCCCTCACCAGGAACTGAATCAGCCAGCACTTTGATCTTGGACTTCCTAGCCTCCTGAGGTCATCATTAACTTCCACACGCCTCTTAAGTGAGGTCACTGTTGAATAGTTTGGGTCCTCTGAAGATCCTACTGTTGAATAGTGTGGGACCATTCAGGGCATATTAGAAGCTAGATTGACCACATCAACTGCCTCAGCCATTCACTGCACTTTATTAATTTAAATGATGGCCCCATCTGACCTCTGAACACAGAGAAGGCCTCTGTGTAAACATTAAGGTTCTGGCTGGTGAGTGTGGAGATCGCCTCCTTTTGCTACCACCCAAGACAAGCTTTGCCAGTAAGTTCCCTTGCTCATTAAATCCCCCCTGCCCATCTGGAGCAGTCTGCCTCTTTCTTTGGTTTTTCCTTGCACTCCATGCTTGGGGGCCAGTGAAAGCAAAGGAAGGTCACTGAAGGTTTAAACAAGGCAGATGGGATTGTCCCTCTCTGGCTTGAAATATTTCTATAGCAAATTTGCCTATCAAATACAATGTTTTAGAATACTTGGGATAGAATGATAATAATAATACCAATACCAATAACAGACAGTAACAGCTTCCATAAATGGAGGCCTAATATATGTCAGGTGTTACGCTAGATGCCAAATATATATATATCCTATATAATAAAAGGCTAATATGCAAATTGTCCTCTTGGGAGTTCAACCGACTGGGAGTTCCACAGACTGGGAGTTTGACAGCTCGCTATGATGTGCGCTAACCATCAGGGGGTGGTGAAAAACAAAGGAAGGCCCGGGCCGGCAGCTGGCAGCTGGGGAAAAGAAGGCCCCGATTGGCCCTGATTGCCAGCCAGGCCTAGGGAACCTACCTGTGCAGGAATTTCATGCACTGGGCCTCTAGTGTGTGTGTGTGTGTGTGTGTGTGTGTGTGTGTGTACAATAAAAGCGTAATATGCTAATTAGTCTGGATGGCGGAACAGTGGAATGACTGTCTGGACAACCTTCCAGACGACCTTCCAGATAACCTTCTGGACGAAGCTGGGGCTGCGAGGGCTGAACCCCTTGCACGAATTTCGTGCATTGGGCCTCTAGTATATATATATATTTGAGGTCTTACAACAATCAGGTGAGATATGTATCATTGTTCCTGTCTTATGAGTTAGGAAGCAGAGACCCACATAGCTAGTTTGGATGTAGAACTGAGATTTGGATTCAGATCTATCTGACTCCAGTGTGTGTGCTTTGTTCACTGCACTACACTGGCCTCTGTACCAAATGTGAGATTCCATACCTGGATCCTGCTTTCAGGGATGCTATATAATTGAGTCAGTGTTTGATGTTAGAAAAGTACCATCCTGCTGGCCCAGGGCACAGTGGAACTAGGTCATGAAGCAGGACTCCTCTTGCAAAGATTCCTTTGATCTAGCATTTGAGGAACAGGGTGTGTTTCCCATATCGTTGAATTGTCATTTTGTTATTAAGAGAAAACGTTTTTGAGCAGAGTCAGAAAATCTTGGAATAAAAGAGCCTTCATTCTTCTTTGTGTGTTTTAAACAGAATAGACTGGACATAACTAATTCTATTTTTGGCGTGTCAAGGCCAGTTTTTATAAGCACGGATTGTGATTGTCTAACATAGTGTCACTCCTGGGGCCATTGCAGGCTACTTATAAGGAGCTTTTGCCTCTATATTAACTGGCATGATCTACTTTTGTGTTTTTTGTTCGTTTGTTTGTATCTGTTTCTTCTGTCTTTCTCCTTCCTCTTAGGCAGTCAGCTGTCACTTTTCCTAGATACCTCCCCATCCCCCCAATTTTCAATATATCTACACTGCTATTCTTTGAAAACCATCTTGAGTTATTGAATTAGAAACTTTATTTTTCAAAAAATTTCCGTCAACCATAGGTAGGGTGTGTGGCTGCCCTTAGACTCTCCCCAAGGGCAGTGTGCACAGGCTTCTGATGGTGCTTATTTCTTACCATTATTTCCTCTGTTTAATTCTGAGTTTGTGACTATGCTTTAGGACCCAGCCTGTGAGAGTTGGCCTTTGATCAAGATGGCATTACTTATGCCACAACAATGGATGCTTTTACATCCACGTAAGAGAGAGCCTTACTCAAACTGGCTTAAACAATAAGGAAATGTGTTATCTCAAACGACACTAAGTCCAGAGATAGGGCAGGCTGCTGGGTTGCTTGATTTAATGGCTCAACAGTGCTATCAGGGACCCAGATCTTTCCATCTCGTGGTTCTGCCATGAACATCAGAACAGCCATGGCAGCAATTGGGGCAACAACTGAGGGAAATGAGAGAATCCTTGCTGCAAACATAAAACCTAAGTTCTTCCCTTTAATATGATTGGCCAGTGTAAGCAACAAGCCCACCTTTGGACCAATAAGATCTGCCAGGGGAATTCAGTGCTCTGATTGGCCTAGATCAGGGGTCAGCAAATATTTTCTGGAAAGAACCAGGTAATAAATATTTTAGTTTTGTTAACCATACAGTCTCCGTCACTCAACTCTGCGGTTGCACCGCAGAAGCAGCCACAGGAAATGCTGGGTGTGGTTGTTTTCAAATACACATTATTTATAAAACAGGTAGTAGGCCCATGGGCGGTCCTCTGCCCTAGACGAGCAAGAATCCACCCCTGAACCTGGACATGAAACAACATCTCCAGTCGTGGGTAGGAGTGGACACGTGTGAAGAACTGGGAAATGAGTATGTTAAGGGGGGAGGGGACTGGGCACTACTAGCAGACAGTGGTTCATTGCTTTGTTCTTTGGAGGACTGGAGTTTGAAACCACTACCTTTTCCACTACAGTGAAAAACAAAGAGAAGTACTATGAATGCTGCTCGACTATATGAATATAAATTTGATACAGCTTACCATTAAACTGATCACTTTAAGAACCACTCTCTTCTTTGCCTCTTCTTTCCTTACCCCTAAGGCTCTAGCCTTAGAGGGAAGCACGTTTCCTGGAAGGTGACAGGCCCTCCTGAGCCTTGCACTCGCTCTTCCCTTTCTCAGGAACAAGATCTCTCCTCCTTGTCACCCCTTCTCTTGGATAAGTCCTGGTCATCCTCAAAACTCTGCTCCATCATCTCCAAGACCTTCCGTGAATGGATGCTTCTCATTTAGGGTCCACACAGCCCTGTACATACCTCCATTAGTGCACATGGCACTCTGCACTGTGAAGATCTGTTTACAGGTGGATCTCCCACCACTGACTGCGCCATCTGGGGGCTCTCATTCCACTGTGTGTCCCAATCCCTGCTAGCGCAGTCCACGCACACGGCAGTGCCTCCATACATATGTCATGAACGAATGAGTGTTTATGACTTGGGGAAATGAATGGAAATTAATTACTCTTTCAGGATGTTTGGGGTGTTATCATTGAGGTCAGAGTAGCAAAATGTATAAATCTTGTTTTTTTTCTGAATACCTTTCTTGTTAAATATAAATTTCAAGTGTTTGAGCCTCTGGTCTATTATATAGAAATGTGATTTTCTGGTTGCCAAGTGCCGGTGTCATTATGTCTGACTTTGGGCTTCAGTGCCACAGTGTGGCTGTGCAGTGAGACCCCACTCAATCCCATATTCATACCTCCCACCGCCAACTTACTCATGAAAACATGAGTCTCTCTAGCCTCTGGCTCTTTATCGAGAGTCCAGCATAGGAGTTCGTTCCTCTTCAGCTTTCTCCGTCGCTCCTCCAAGGGGTACTCAATGGTCCCCTTGCTGGTAGAATTCCATTCCTGGATAACTTGGCATTCGCAGTATGGAGCTTAATGGATTTGCAGGTAAAGCTCTCTGGTGGGCAGAGGAAGGGTCTCTCCTGCAGCTGCTCCTGCAGCAAGTACCCTGGAGTGATTAATGCATGGGCTTAGAGGGAAGACACCTTGCCTTGGCTATTGGCTGGCTGTTTACTTAGCTTCTCTAATCGACAGCTACCTCACTGATCAGGTGGAGATAATAAAAGTGCCTACATCATAAGGTTTTTATGAGGGTTAAGTAAAATAATGCATATAAAGTATAGCATAGTGTCATGTATACAGAAAGCATTCAATAGCAAAAGCTACTAATTGATGCCCAAAATGTGTGTGCTTGTGTGCACATCATCATAATTGATGATATTGAAACATTTAATTTTCCAGTCTGTAGATTCCAGATATGACTCATCTAAATCTCTGGGGGAAGATTCTTTTAATATGAGAAATTACAAAACACACCAACCATGAAGAGCAAAATGCAGTACAGTATCAGGACTAGGTTTAGCTGTAACAGCAAGTTCAACTAATCATGGTGAAACAACATAGAAGTTGTTCTTTTACATAAAAGTCCAGAATTTGTAGTCTAGGGTTGGTATGGTGGCTTTCCTCTATGAGGGCCTCATTTAATCAACAGATCAAAATTTATACATTTGAAGTGTATAACTTGATGATCTGCTGTGTATATGCATTGTGAAGTGATTACCACAATCAAGTGAAAACATTCATCACCTTACATAGTCATCTTTTTTTTGCATGTCAGAACACTTGAGATCTATTGGCTTAGCAAGTTCCAAGTATACACTACATTGTTATTACTTGTCCCCGTGCTGTACCTTACATCCTCAGAGCTTGTTCATCTCACAATTGAAAGCTTGTACCTTTGATACATACATCCCCATTTCCCTCACCTCTCACCTCTTGGCAACCACTATTCTACTCTGCTTCTATGAATCTGGTTTATTTTATTTTATTTTTTAGATTCCACATAGAAGTGATACCATACAGTATTTGTCTTTCTCTATCTGGTTTATTTCATTTAGCATCATGCCCTCTAGGTTCATCCACATTATTGCAAATTGCAGAATTTCATTCTTTCTTTTTTTGGCCAAGTAATATTTTATTATATATCACATATCATATATCATGTATCTATATCTATACCACAATTTATTTATCCATTCATCTATTGATGGACATTTAGGCAGTTCCTCTCTCTGTCTTGATGTTCCACTGTACATAACTTCCCTAGGTCACTACTTCATGGCCTTAGAGCAGCGGTTCTCAACCTGTGGGTCGCGACCCCTTTGGCGGTCGAACGACCCTTTCACAGGGGTCGTCTAAGACCATCCTGCATATCAGATATTTACATTACGATTCATAACAGTAGCAACATTACAGTTATGAAGTAGCAACGAAAATAATTTTATGGTTGGGTCACAACATGAGGAATTGTATTAAAGGGCCAGAAGGTTGAGAACCACTGCCTTAGAAGGTTGCTCAGCTCCAGCCCTCAAATCTATATTCCAGGCAGTAAGAAAGAGAAAGCGCCAAAGAAAAAATCAGTATGGTACATATCAGTTCTCTTTGAAGGAGAATTCCTGGAAGCTGCCACATGACACTCCCATTGGCTAAAACTGAGTCACATGGCCTTACCTAGCTGCAAAGGAGGCTGAAAAATTTATTCTGTATTCTGCATTGCCACATGCCCAGCCAAAAATCAGGGGTTCTCTCACAGTGGAGGAACGGGGAAATGAATACAGAAAACAGTCTCTGTCACAAATACCCATCCATTTCTCCCCATGATATTCATACTCAGAGACCTCAAGTAAGGTCCCTAACACTTCACTGTATTATTTTTAATTCAATAAATAGGGCCCAGCATTATGCGTGGCACTGACACACATGCCAGAAATCTAGGCACTGGGGATACAAAAAAAAAAAAAAAGGAGTGGTTTCTTCCCCAATATTAACAATACAATGTGTTATATGCTGTGCCAGTGGTGGTTACAAAGTCTCATTAGACATGGAAGAAGGAATGAGTAAACCTTCTAGAAAAGAGGGTATAGGCATGGTCTGAGGAATTCTCACTGAAAACAACTTGCTTGGGATCTTGGCAGATAGAGAGAAACTTCTTAGAAATGAAGAGACACAAGCCAAAAACAATTGCTGGGAGTATTCTCAGCTGAAGGCAAGAGATTGTTGGCACAACTAAGTGGATTCAATCAAAGAATTAGGGGGAAATGAGGGAGGGAGAGCCCTGAGGAACCAGAGGGAAAGAATAGAATACAATAGCTTTTCCTTACTTTCAATGATGAAACTTGGCTAGACTTCAATAATTGATTTAGTCTAATGATTTACCCCTGAAATATTGGGTCCTTTTCATGCTGAAGAACAAATCTTGCATAATGTGAATGGGGCAAAGAGCCCCCTTTTTGGGATAGATTGAAAGTATTGTGTTGAACAAATTAGCTGATATGTAAACCTATTTTCGCCTCCTCTTGTATTTATTAATTCTTACAGTAATGAGATCAGGCAAACTACCCTCTTATTGAGTGCATCATAAGGGGTACTTTGATCTGGGAGTGTAACGTATTCCCAACCACACCAGGAGAGAAAAGACCCATTTGTGTGTCAGATCAGCACCCCATCGTGAGTATACAACACAAACAGAATCTCGAGTGTTATTCCCAGAGTTTTAAGCACCTTTTGAAAAAGTCCTGGCAGGTGACTTCAGAGAGTTCTCTGCCTTCGGTCTGCAGTCCTATGTGCAAGCCCCAACTCAAGCCTTTCAGCTGCTGGGGGTGTGGTCCTCCTCCCCTTGCCAGGAGACAGGAGGGTTGCAGGTTTCCAAGGTAACCCTGTATCTCAAGACTCCTGAAAGACCTCCATGTTCTCTTCTTAGCTTGTGGCCCCTTGTCACCCATTCGTAAATAACAAACTCTGTTCCTGGAAGAAGAATGCTGTCCAAAGAGAAAATCATCATTGTTTCACAAAACCTCTAACAGGAACCAAATATAAACTCTTGATTTACTTGTGTGTTTGTTTTCCAAATGGAAAAAGGAAATACCTTTTTAAGAAGAACCCTTTATACAAAAGATAAGGACATTTTGCAGGTTTTTCTTTAGTTTTTTTGTCAATGTTATTTTTTGTCAATAAGGTCACTCAGATATTATTGACATGCTGAGTAAAGTCCTGTTGCATTTAAAATTGTTTTTGTATTTAAAAAAAGGGGGCTGTAGATCCCGGCCTGGTAACTTAACTGGTTAGTGTGTCGTCCTGGTATGTCAAGGTTGTAAGTTCAATCCCCAGCCAGGGCACATATAAGAATCAACCAGTGAATGCATAAATAAGTGGAACAACAAATTGATGTTTTTCTCTCACTCTCTTCCTCTCTCTCTCTCTCTTTCTCAAATCAATCAATCAATAGAAGTAAAAATAAAAAAGAAGGCTGCAAATATCTGCATTTGAATGGTTCTTGAATCTCCATGTGAGAATTTGATTTGGATTTTAATGGCAATCTGTCTCCCAACCGACATTATGGAAGACCCTCTTTACAAGAGTACGAACTGTAAAGGAAGGCGAAAGGGTCAATAAAAATAGGTGATTACAGTATTGAGGTTTCAAAAGAATTCTACTTTTAGCGATTGTTCTTGAGAAAGGATTTACGCTATCTTCTGAGTAATTTTTTGAAACAGTAGAACATATCTCTCTCTATATATATGTTTTTATTGATTTTAGAGAGAGAGGAAGGGAGAGAGAGATAGAAAGATCAATGATGAAAGAATCATTGCTCCGCTGCCTCCTGCATGCCCCCTACTGGGGATTGAGCCTGTAACCCAGGCATGTACCCTGACTAGGAATCGAACCATGACTTTCTGGTTCATAGGTTGATGCTCAGCCACACCAGCCTGGCTTTTCTGAGTATTTTTAAGAAGCCATGGGCCAAGATTTAGTTTCTGGTGTGATGTAAGAGCAGTTGGAGCCAGAACCAGAAAATATAACTGGTCCACTCTTCCGTTTCTCCTTATCCTCATGCGGCACCTTGGAAAAGTCCCAATTCAGGCTCACCTTTCAGCATTCATTACTATATTCATTTTGTTCACAGATGGATATCTTTCAAGCCTACAGTCAGAGTTGATTTTTTTAACGTTCTCATTTCTCCTAACTTAGATATCATGTTCTGTTTCTCATGGTATTTCTTAATTTCAGTCTTTTTACTTAGTCACCCAATTACTCAAACTATCTATTACATATGATACCCAAGTTCTCAACCCTATTTTGTTCAGAGAAATGAGCAGAAAACCCAAACTGTATTTCCCTTACAAACTCATACCCTGTAAAGGGACTGAGATTTCTTAATTGCTTCTCTATTTGGCAGAAATTTGATTTTTAATTCTTGTGTGTTTGGTTCCAAAGTTCATGCATTTTCTCTTATATTACCACATTTTCACTTGTGTGCAAAATTGAAAAAAATATTTATTTATTATTATTATTACTATTTTGAGGCGCATGATTAGTGCTACTGCTGCAACACAACCATGGAACAGGAAATTCAAAACAAAAGGCCAGCAGTAATCACCTCTAAAGTGCTTGAAATTGGTTGGGAGGAATTTTCATAATCTTAACAAAAATGTTCATTTTCCTCCTTCACCTTTTATAGTCATTTTGGAGTTCCCCAACATAGATATTTAAGATTTAAAAAAATTCCTTGTTTATTTGCCCTCATATTTACTTTCATTACTACCATTGAAACATCTTGTTCCTGCTAGTTTTCCTGCAGGTAGAATTTAAACAACAACAAGGCACAAACAGGCCTCGGTGCATTGATCTGGGAGCCCTTTTAGGAGTTGTTTCTATGAGAAAACATGTTCCAAGTCAAAACAAATGAAAAATAACACAATCCTTGTGTACACTGAACATGGTTGATTTGTACCAGGTTAAGAGCAGGAATAGGAAGTAGGATGGGTGGAATTCAAATCCTGGCTCTGCTTCCAGCTAGCTGTGTCATTTAAGGCAAGTTTCTTAACCACTCTAAACCTCTATATCCTCTTTCCTAACATGGGGAAAGGAGTACCTACTGCAGAGGGTTGCTGTGAGGTATAAATGATATCTATATATATAAAAACCTAAACGACCATTCGACTGTTCGACTGTTTGACCGGTAGCAATGACGCTCAATGACCACCAGGGGGCAGACAGTCAATGCACTGGCATGGAAACATGTAACAAACTGATGAATCTCAGAGGGAAGGGGGGAGGGGGAGAGCGGGAAGAGATTAACCGAAGATCTTTTTTTTTTCTTTTTTTTTTTTTAAGAGAAGTAAGCTTTATTTCCTTGTTTCTCAAATAGAGTTGGCTGAGCTGGTTGCTTTTTGGTAATTAATCAAAGAGACCAAATCCCATATCCTCGTCCGACTCCTCCAACTCTTCCTTTGCTTCAACCTTGGCTGGGGCTGCAGCAGCAGCAGGAGCAGCAGTGGTGGCAGGGGCCACAGGGGCAGCAGCCACAAAAGCAGATGGATCAGCCAAGAAGGCCTTGACCTTTTCAGCAAGTGGGAAGGTGTAATCAGTCTCCACAGACAAAGCCAGAACTCGCGTGTACCCATTGATGATAGAATGGAGTACTGATGCAACAGTTGGGTAACCAATCTGAAGGCATACGCTGGCAACATTGCGGACACCCTCCCGGAAGCGGGAATGCAGAGTTTCCTCTGTGATGTCAAGCACTTCCGGGTTGTAGATGCTGCCATTGTCAAACACCTGCTGGATGATCAGCCTAAAGGAGAAGAGGGAGATGTTCAGCATGTTCAGCAGTGTGGCTGTGCTGGCTCCCACTTTGTCTCCAGTCTTAATCAGCTGTACATCGCTCAGGATTTCAATGGTGCCCCTGGAGATGTTAGTGGTGATGCCTAGAGCCTGGAAGAAGGAGGTCTTCTCCGGCCCCAGACCAGTGTTCTGGGCTGGCACAGTGACTTCACACGGGGCAATGGCACCAGCACGGGCAGCAGCTGGCACCTTACTGGCCAGCAGCAGGTCCGGGATCTCAGTGAGGTCCTCCTTGGTGAACACAAAGCCCACATTTCCCCGGATATGAGGCAGCAGTTTCTCCAGAGCGGGGTTGTTTTCCAGGTGTCCTTGGATGGCCTTGCGCATCATGGTGTTCTTGCCCATCAGCACCACAGCCTTCCTGTGGAGGGACATGCGGATCTGCTGCATCTGCTTGGAGCCCACATTGTCTGCTCCCACAATGAAGCATTTTGGATAACCATCCAGAAGTTGGATGATCTCAAGGAAGTAGTTGGACTTCCAGGTCGCCCTGCCTTCCCTGGGCATCACGGCGGTGTGTCAGAGATTGCCACGCAGGGTTTAAAGACAATGTCACTCCCACAAGGACGCGTGGCGAGAGCTAACCAAAGATCTTATATGCATACTAGAGGCCTGGTGCACAGATTTGTGCACTGGTGGGGTCCCTCAGCCTGGCCTGTGAGGATAGGACCAGCAGTCCGACATCCCCTGCGGGGTCCTGGATTGCGAGAGGCACAGGCCAGGCCAAGGCATCCCACCGGTGCACGAATCTGTGCACCGGACCTCTAGTAATGTATATAAAGCACATAGTAAATGCTCAACAAATATTCGCTATTATAATCATGTTCTTAAGGTCCCATTTATTTTTTTCTTAAGTTTTTTAACTTTATCTTTATTGTTGACACTATTCCTCTACCCCCATTTCTACCCAGCCCTTGCCCCTCCCTTCCCTCTGGCCATCACCTTTCCTGGAATACACAAGTTGGAACTAGAAAGATCAGAGATCAGGGCAAAAGTCCTTTCTTATGTACCCAGTGGCTTATGACAGAGAGATGTGCACAAGGAGTAAGAATTTCTTGTGTGGCCTGGAAAGTTTCACCCGTGTCTTTGTTTTTTCTTCTTTAGAATACGTGTAAGAAATAATAAAACCTTCCTCTCTTTTTTTTCCCCAGTTTTATTGAGATATAGTTGTCACATAACATTGTATAAGTTTAAGGTGTACAATGCATAGATTGTGAAATGGTTAATACATGTCTGTTAACATAATTACCACTTTTTTAGGGGTGAAGACATTTAAGATCTACTCTCTTAGTAACTTTAGCATATAATACAGTATCGTTAACTATCCTCACCATGCCATCTTATAACTGGAAGTTTGTATCTTCTTAGCATCTCCCCATTCTCTCCATCTGCAGCCCCTGGCAGCCACCGTTCTGTTTTATTTCTATGAGTTCAAAAACGATCTCTCCTTAGCTGAGAGAACTCCTGAGAAAATGAAGGAGAGAATCTTTGCTCCAGGTCTTTGAACTATACAATGGCACGCATAAGGTGTCATGAATCTCAGACTTGTGCAACTTTACAGCCATTCCCCTTGGGTGAGTAAGAGGGTGAGACCAGCCTGCATTGGCTGATGGACCTGCATTGGGATATTTTGTTCCTCACAGTCCAATATTTGCTCACACGCTTCGATTGCATTGAAGAACTTTGGGGCCAGATTGACTTCAGGTCTGGTCTCCGTTCTGCCACTTATCTGCTATGTGACCTTGAGCAAGCCACTTAATCACTCAGGGATAATGTCAGTATTTCCCTCTGAGGGCCATGCTGAGGATGAACTGAGATGCTGTACACAACACACTTAGCATGATGTCCAACACAGGCTCAGCGCTCAAAACATTAGAGAAGATGATGGTGGTGGTGGTGATGGTGATGGTGATGAAGGTAATGATGGTGGTGATGATTTTGTTAAGGTCCTGCTTAAAACTGCCTGCCCTAAAACATTACAGCTGTTCATTTATCTTTTGAGTTGCTGCTGCTGCAGCCACAGGGGCTTAAAATACATACCTGAACTCTCCAAAATCCCCTTCTCTATTTTCTGCTATAGTCTTTTTGAAACTTTTGCCCTAGTAAAATTACAGTGTTGGTTCCATATCTACCTTCTGTTTTATAAGACACATAATTGTTAAAACAGAGAAAGAGAGAGATGATGTTAGACATGCCTTTTTACATTTTCTTTTTACAGTTAATGTCATGAATTTTCTCTTTGTTTTAAAGAAATAATGATGTGGCAGAATGTGCAAATTGTCATTTTGATGGATCCTCATAACATATGACAAGATTTGACAAAGGGTTTTCAAAAATGGTTAGGTTTGTTAAAATTCTATTCTGTACTTTGTCAAGACCTACCATCATGTACTATAAATACAAGGACTTGTCAGACAACAGCGTTGTCATAGCGGAGGTCATCAGTCTGTGCTCCTCAGGCCCCCTGTACCACCTTCAACCTGAAGAGCTACAATTTTATATCCTGGAATTCCAGATAAGATTTCATTTGAAAAGAGGTTCCACAGCCAAACTGTTTGTGGTTCTGTACATATACATCTTCCTGTAGGCTTAGACCAGAAATACAGTATTTTCAGACAAAAAAAAAATTCTAATTATCCACTTGGAGTGAGTCAGAAAAGTAAAATAGGAATGCTGAGAAGTATAAGGAAAAAGGGAGGTAAATAAAAACAGACAATGAAATATGATTTAAACATTTTTTGTTTGATATAAGTTAAACATATTTATGAGATCTGAGTTCCACCACCAGTCCTTGAGGATAGGAACTGGGTTTTGAACATCATCAGGAACTGGTATGTCAGAATTCAGGCATGGCTGGATCCAGAGGCTCAATGACTGATGAATGACTGGTCTCTTTCTTTCCACTTCTTGGCTTTGCTTTCTTGTGTTGACTTCATGGTCAGACAGGATTTTGCAAACAGCAGTGATGTCTGCTGCTTCCGTGGTCCTTTGCTAGTGAACATAGGGGTAGGAGTGTAAGGGGTAGAAAAGTACTCTTCCAATATTGCTAGGAACAGTCCAGGCTTAACACTCATTGGCCTGACTTGAGTCATGTGCCCATCTCTCAACCAATCGCTGTGGTTAGGAGGATAAAGTACAATACTATCATTGGACATCTCTGGGTCACATACTGACTCTTAGAGCTAAGATGGAAACAAGGTAGATCCTATTTGAGGTACAAGAAAGGTGTGTTATCCTAAAGGAAAATCAGGGTGCTATTCTCAAGGGGCAAAACAATTGTGTATACATTACACCCCTGAGGCTACCTGTCTCTGCCCTCTGGTTTACCAATTCTCAAAAAGGAATATTTTAAAGAAGCAGTAAAAAACACCAGTTTTGGAATAAGACATTCTGTGTTAAAATTCGGTTACTGCCATGTACTAACTTGGTGGGTCCTTGAACAAATGACAATCTTTTCGAGCTTCAATTTTCTCACTTCTAAAATGAAGATAATAATGGCATTCACTTCATTGATTGCTGAGAAGATTAAATGGGATAAAGCCAAAGCAACATTCACAAGATTGGATCTATTAAGAATGCAACTCATGTTATATTTCATAGAAGCAGGACTAACTACCGTCTACTTAACCCATCCATCTGATTGAACGCAACTCTCCATTACTTCTTAAAACATACAGATAGACACCTATGACATGCCAATGGCATGTCAAATATCTGGACACTTCTGTTCTCACCCATTGAGCTGCAATTGGCCTCAGACCTGTTTTATTCCAGTTGTGCCTTTTATTATAATTACATAATTAAGTCGTACCAAACCAATGTCATATAAGTGCCAAACGAGATTTGTTTCTGCAAAACCTCTTTTGAATGCCTTGGGAGTGTTTTGAGAACACTTGATGAAAGTGAATTGCTAAAAGGAAATGTTGCAAAATTAGATGTGGGCAAACTAGTGTAATGGATTGAGGAATACGGTAAAGCTGCGGAAGGATTCTGCCCACAAAATGGTTTATGAGTGTGGTTGATTCTAGAAACATGATACAGAACTTTAATCACAGACCTAGATTCAAATAAAAGGCCTTGGCTATAGTGTGTCAATTGAATGGTGACTCTGTATACAATGATGTGTCCTAAATTCAAAAAATGCCTAAGGGATTTATAATTTTTCTTATGATACCATATTCTCATTAATTCTTTTCAATTAACTAAGCAATAACCAATATCAAGTTCCCTCCAACAAGGCACCCCCCTGCCGAAGTTCACACACTCACGTTTCCCATTCTGCATGAAACCGTCTGCATCCCTGTTATTTGTAATTGAGTTATTTGATTTTCTGTGCATTTCGCTGTGCTACAAGCTAACCACCACTAAAAAAAAAAATCCACGAATGCGAAGGGTATGATCTAAGATTTTCAACCTATAGGCTCAGCTCCTAAGTCAATGTTTACCAAGCCTGATAGCATGTAAAATGCCCCACGTGCACCACAAGTAGGAATTTGGACTTTCTGCCATTCCTTACGATGGGTATTTATTGAACCTGATACCAATGGAGCCACCAACTCTAGCCTTCCTCTGTCACCCACACTGTATGTCTGGTCTGAATGGCAGAGCTATAAATCATTACTTGTATGGCTAGGACTCTTGCCAGCTTTCTCTCTCCAGAGGCTAAACCATGTTCCCATCTCTACCCACTGGCTGGAATTTTCCTCCATCCCTGATGAAGTTCCTCCTGCAAACAAATAATGTCACCCAACATGAAAAAGACAAAAGCAAATCTCTCAAAATCAACTAAAAAGTATAACACTGAATTCATGCATAGTTTGCATGTTCCTTATCACAGTGGTTCTTAACCTTTCCCCTAATTCAACAGAGCTATTGATAGCCGTGGCTCACAAACGCACTGATTCCCATGGGGGTTGGCCATGGGCCACATGTGTTTTTGGAGGGTCACACCAGAATGTCTGGGGAGAGCTATAGTTCAGAAAAAGCCCTCCAGGGGACTCTGGTATTGCCACCTCTCTCGGTATTCCCATGCATGCCCTAAGATAACAAGGCCTACTCAATCATTGTCTTGGTTTGGTTTATTGGGCACAAGACCCCCTGTTCCTCTGTGTATTTAGTTAGAAGAGCAGGCTTCAGGGTTAGACTGTCTGGATTAGAATCCTGGCTTTTCCCCTTAACTACTCTGTGCCTCAGTTTCACTGATACCCTGGGCTTCCAAGAGCCATCTCTTAGTTTCTGTCTGCCTACAGAACATGAATCTGCTCAGATAGTATTGGAAAGACATCCCTGACCTCAGATGAACCCATATCTTACCTAGCCCTAGGGTATGTATCATGATTTGTCAAGAACAGTCATAGATATCTCTTTCCTTTGGCCAGGGATTAATCTAAAGGTGGGCTCTGACCCAGTTATGGCTAGAGAGATGTAAGGGCAAATCAGCTGGTGGGTGAGGTGGGGCAGAATCCATCCCAAATGTAAGATAAATCTTTGAGAGGAGAAAACTCTTCCTTGCTCTTCCTTCCTGGTGCTGACATGATCCTAGAGGTGCAGCAACTATCCTGTGGCTTGGAAAGGAGAGTCGCCATGCTAAGAAGGGAGAGGGGAAAACAGACAGAGACTAATGGTTGAACTGTGTTATGGAGCCTCTGCACCAGCTCTGGACTTTGGACTTCTCATTCAGTAAGAAAAACAAACAATTCACCTGTCAAGCCCCAGTAGATTGTTACTTCCAGAATGCATTCTTATCTGGTATACTGAGTTTCTAACTTATAAAGTGAGGATGAAAATAGTACCAACTGAAAAGGAAGAAATAAAGTTATCTCTGATTACCCATAACATGGTCTTATATGTAGAAAATCCTAAAAATTCCATGGAAAAAACCTGTTAGGACAAATACATTCAGCAAAGTTTCAGGATACAAAGTCAATGCACAAAAATTAGGGTTAGATGGTCTAAAGATGTTCTTCTTCACGTTAACAATGGACAATCTGAAAAAGATATTAAGAAAACAATTTTATTTACAGTAGCATCAAAAAGAATAAAATAGTTAGGCGTAGCCCTAACCGGTTTGGCTCAGTGGATAGAGCGTCGGCCTGCAGACTGAAGGGTCCCAGGTTCGATTCTGGTCAAGGGCATGTGCCTTGGTTGCGGGCACATCCCCAGTAGGGGGTGTGCAAGAGGCAGCTGATTGATGTTTCTCTCTCATCAATGTTTCTAGCTCTCTATCCCTCTCCCTTCCTCTCAGTAAAAAATCAATAAAATATATTTAAAAAAATAAAATAGTTAGGTGTAAATACTTGTACACTGATAACTATAAAACATTGCTGAAAGAAATTGAAGAACACCTGAATAAATGGAAAGACATCCTATGTTCAAGGTCTGAGAGACTTAACATAATTAAGATGTCAATGCTACCAAAGGCAATATACAGATTCAATACAATTGCTACATAATTCCCAATGACAGTGTTTTGCAGAAATAGAAAATTCCATTCTAAAGTTCATATAGAATTTCAAGGGACCCCCAAATAGCCAAAACAATCTTGAGAAAGAAGAACGAAGTTGGAAGTCTGACACTTCCTAATTTAAAAGCTTACTACAAAGTTATAGTAATCAAAGCAGCGTAGTTCTCATATAAAGACAAAAAATACAGACCCATGGGATAGAGTGGTGAGCCCCAAAATAGACTCTCAACATGTGGTCAAATGATTTTCAACAAGGATGCCAAGACCATTCAATAGAGAAAGGACAGCCTTTTCAACAAATGGTGCTGGGAAAACTGGATATCCAAATGCAAAAGAGTGAAGGTGTACCCTTGCCTTATACCATATGCAAAAATCAACTCAAAATGTATCAAAGACCTACACATACAAGCTAAAACAAACAAACAAAAAAACTCCTAGAAGAAAACATAGGGGAAAAGCTTCATGACATTGGATTTGTCATCGAGTTCTTAGATATGACACCAAAAAGCACAGGCAACAAAAGAAGAAATGGATAAAATTTTATGAAAAGAGGATTTTATCAAAATTACAAATGTGTGTCTTTCAGGACATTATCAACAGAGTGAAAAGACAACCTATGAAATGGGAGAAAATGTTTGCAAATCAAATATGTGATAAGGATTAATATTCAGAATATATAAAGAACTGCTACAACTCAACAAAACAAAAAACAACCCAATTAAATGAACTTAGGGCTTGAATAAACATTTCTCCAAAGAAAATATATAGATGGCCAATAAGCACGTGAATAGATGCTCAACATCACTAATTGTTAGGGAAATGAAAATAAAAAACACATTTAAATAGCACTTTACACCCCTTAGAATGACTATTATTTTTAAAAAAGTGGTTTCTCAAAAAATTAATCAGAATTGCCATATGAACTCAATTACCCTATGAGCCATTAATTCCACTTCTGATTGTATATATATCCAAAAGAATTGAAGGCAGGAACTCAAAAAGATATTTTTACACCAGCATTCATAGCAGCATTATTCACAATAGCTAAAAGGTGGAAATAACTCAGGTGTCCATTGACAGATGAATGAGCAAACAAAATATGCTATATACATACAATGGAATATTACTCATCCACAAAAAGAAGGAAGTTCTGACACAAGCTACAAAGTGGATGAACCTTAAAAACATGCTATGTGAAATAAGCCGGATACAAAAAGGACAAATATTATATGATTCCACTTATATAAGGTACCTAGAATAGTCAAATTTATAGAGACATAAGTAGAATAGTGGTTACCAGGGGCTCTGTTGGGGGCAGGGGGAAGAAATGGGGAGTTATTATTTAACTAGAGGCCTGATGCACAAAATTCGTGCAAGGGGCTCAGCCCTCACAGCCCTGGCTTTGTCCGGAAGGTCACCTGGAAGGACATCCAGAAGGTCATTTGGCTGTCTGGTCTAATTAGCATATTATACTTTTATTATTATAGATGCGTATGGAGTTTCATTTTGGGAAAATGAAGAAATTCTGGATATGGATAGTGGTGATGCTTGCGCGACAATGTGAATGTACTTAACGCCACTGAACTGTACACTTAAAATGTTTAAAGTGGTAGATTTTATGTTATGTGTCTTAAACTACCAATCCCTCAGGGAAGCTGTGAGCATTAAATGAGGTAACTCCTATAAAGTGCTGGGCATAGTGTTTAACACGCAGATCACATTCAACCCATGTTGTTGTTATTAACACTCATTACAATCCTTGAAACTTGTCCCTAAATGCCCCGCCCTCCTGTCTCCGCCCCTCCAGCACTGGAGACCGAAGGCCTGGCATTCCTAGGCTAAGCCCCTTTGTGTCTCTGAGCCAATGGAAACAAGCTTTGCTGGAAAGAATCCCCTATTCCTGGAGAAGTTATCCTCATGGGCACCCATCGGAGCCCCAGACCACAGCAGCCTTTGGTCCAGGGCCCCGGTTCCAGATTCCTCTCCCTTGCCTGAGGGGGACTGGCTCTGACCTAGAGTCGATCTGGGGGCACATTGCCTTTGCTCACCTTCTACCTGGGGACACAGCAGAAAACAAGCCAGACTCTCTGCCCTCCAGGAATTTAGTTGCTAGTTGAGAAAGACAGGCCATAATCATGTGACTGAAAAATAAGATGATTTGGGGTAATGAGAACAAAATAGCACAGTATGATAAAGAATGAGTGGAAAGGTTGTTTTTAAGTACATGGACTGGGAGACCTCTTGAAGATATCCAGGTTGAGCCTGGAACGATGAGAAGGAGCCACGTGTAGACCAGCTGAATGATTGCTCCAGGCGGAACAAGCAGCAAGCACAAAGTTCCACAGTGCAAAAGTTTGAAGAGTTGGAGGGATGGCAGGAAGGAGGAGGCGGGGAGTGAGGGTGGAGGTGGTCAGAGGTGAGGTTGGAGATCTTGTAGAGGCCTATAGGATGTGGTTACATTTTGCTTTGTGAGCCCAGGGTAGTGTTAAACCACTGGCAGTTGCCAGGAAGAGGAGTTAAGGAGTCTGATCGTTGCTCTGGGTGTCCTGTGCAGGATGGATGGTGTTTGGGTAAGAGTGGGGGCAGGGGGACTAGTTGGGAGGCTGCTGCACAAATCAGGCTGGATGTTGTGGCTTCAATGTAGGCGGTACAAGTGGAGGTGGTGAGACACAGGGTTGTGGTTATACTTTGGAGGCCAAATCAGCCCAACTGGACTGAATGGATTAAACAAGGAGAGGAAGTGAGGACATCAAATATGGACAGGTCTGTATAGGAACCTTACTGAGAAAGGCTTTGGACTTGATTGAGTGGAGGGTAAAGAGAACAGAGATACCAAAAATGACTCCCTTGATTATGGTCTGTGCATCTGGGTGGATGGAGGTACCAGTCACATAGGTTGGACTGTTGGTTCAGGATGTTGGGAAGGATGGGCGCTGTTCTTCAGCTCCACATCTGCCCAGGGCTGCTTGGAATTTGTATGAACTGAAGAACCCCTTCCTTTCGGGTGGGCTAATGTACTCGGTCATTAAATAACAAAGATTAATTTCACGAGAAACTCATATAAATGCCCAATAATTTACACACAGGTTTTAAATTGGTTGTGTTTCTTTAAAATCTAAAAGAGTAAACATTAGCTCTCAAATCTGCTGTGCTGCGCCACTTCTGGCTTCTTGAGAAACCATTTCTTATTTATTAACAAACACTCTACTGCCAGCAGCTTTCTTTTAATTTTATTTAGAAAATGGCAATTAGCAAATGCTGCTTTCAGTTGTTCAAATGAATTAGCCTCAATTTATGCACTCAGTTGTGGGAATTATTCCAGGGTTACTTACTAACCCAAATAAGTTATTAAAGATAGTTAAATCATGAAATAAAAGTTGATTTTTAAAGTTCAGCCAGAAAAAGGAAAAATTTGCTTCTATGATAATTTTTAATTTGAAAAATACATATAATGATCATCCTTCCCCCAATTTTTTGAGGTTATTCTGCCAATTTCAAGTGTCCCCTACTTCTAAGTACTACAGATTTCTTGCCTTTGAAACACATTGGTCTATATAATAAAGGAGGTGAATGTGAATTAACTTTCTTTAAAAAGCTAGAAAACAATTTCAAAATAATCACCAATGCTTTCCTTGCAATAATGTTATAAAATATAAGTAATATGTTAAGAAATTACCAGTATCCCTGGAAAGGAAAATAAAAGTATACCTTGCTGATGATTGACTGCAAATTTCTCTAACTTTCCGGTTCTAGGTGCTCCTTCTTTTCACTAAGTTATGATATAAATGCACATTTCAGCACATCGATTTTAAAGAAAGAGCAAAGCAAATTGGAGAAAACATGGGCATTTCTTTCCTGAAGACTAAAGAGGATCAGTGTTCTCACTGCTGGTGAGCATATTCTGAGAAACCCAGGACTGTAACCTAATGTTCACTTGTGATTTCTACTTGTCTTCCTTCATTTTCATCATGTACCTTCCCTCCTCAAAATCTTGATTTTAAATTTTAAATCCACAAACAACAAAGGATATACTGAGGAATGTCCTTGCCTAGTCCCCAGCCACTTAATGCCCCTTCCCAGATTCAATCAATGTTTCCAGTTGGTTGTGTAGCCCGCCCTTCAGAGGTTTTATACATTCACATGCAATTACATATACACATGTGTACACTCATCAACTCCTTTTAAAAATAACTTTGTTGCCCTAGCAGGTTTGACTCAGCGGATATTGTCGGCCTGCGGACTGAGGAGTCCCAGTTCAATTCTGGTCAAGGGCACATGCCTGGGTTGTGGGCTCGATCCCCAGTTGGGGGCATGCAGGAGGCAGCCGATCAATGATTCTCTCTCATCATTGTTTTTATCTCGTCCTCTCTGAAATAAATAAAAATTTATAAAAAATAACTTGATCTTTTGAACTAGTTTATGAATCACAAGAAGCTATAAAAACATTGCAGAGTTTCTGTGTACACTTTATACAGCTTCCCCCAAGGATAACATCTTACATAAGCATAGCACATACTCAAAACTAAGGAAAATGATGTTCATATCACTAGTATATTACTAACTCAAATACAGACCTTATTCCATTCATTTTCATTCATCTTATTTTCATATAATAGCACATTATGATAATATATTATAATATAGCGTATTATATTAGCATAATAGCACATTATACTTTCTGTTCAGTACCTTGTTATTTTTTTTACAATATAACATGGAAATTGTGTCATATCTATATATATAAAAGCCTAAGCCAGTGGTTCTCAACCTTGGCTGCACATTAGAATCACCTGGGAATCTTTTTAAAATTCTGATTTCTGGGCCTCATCCTCCAGAAATTCTGTTTCTTTGTTACTAATGTTGTGGCCCCACCCCATAACAAAGAAACAGAATTTCCGGAGGATGAGGCCCAGAAATCAGGACTTTAAAAAGATTCCCAGGTGATTGTAATGTGCAGCAAAGGTTGAGAACCACTGGCCTAAGCGATCGTTACGACTGGTGGACTGAATGACCGGTTGCTAACACGGGCACTGACCACCAGGGAGCAGATGCTCAATGCAGGAGCTGCCCCCTGGTGGTCAGTGCGCTCCCACAGCCAACCTTCCGTGCCCAGCCAACCTCCTGCAGTCCCTCCCCCAAGCTGGCCCGCACTGATTGAAACTGGGCAAGATGGCCACAATCAGCCCCAATTGCTGGCCAGGTCAAGGAACCCCACCCATGCATGAATTCATGCACCAGGCCTCTAGTTAATACATAAAGCTCTTCACTTTTAAAAAAAGACTTAGGGTAGCTACATGGAAAATCAATTTGACCAGGTCTTTATTGCTAGGCTTTTCAAGTGGTTCTCAATCTTTTGCAATTACCAACAATTCTATAATGAATAATTCTGTACATAAGTTATTTTACATGTGTGAGTATATCTGTAGGAAGAATCTTTAGAAGTAAGATGACTGGGTCAAAGGTTATGTGGATTTGTAATTTTAATATTGCCAGATTAACCTCCAGAAAGATTTATCAATTTATATTCTCCCTAGTTTTGTGTGAGCAAATTCCTATTTCCTCAGAGCCTCACTAACATAGTTTACTAATCTGATTAGAGGGATATAGTTTTACATTTTTTCTTATTACACATATGGTTGAGCATATTTTCATATGTCTAAGGGTCATTTGCATCTTTTTTTTTGGCAATGTCTCATGTGTTCTCCTACCTAGTCATGAGATGGTTCTTATTGATTTGAAGAAATGTTATATTTAAGGAAATTAGTTTTCACTCTAAAGTTTCGAATATTTCCCACTAACTTGTTGCTTGTTTTTTTTAAAAAAGAAATTTGTTAACCATTTTTTGACTTCTGGAGATTGTTTCATACTTAGCAAATATCACTAATCAGTACCAAACTAAATGTTCATAGAGTTGAGAGTTAGCATCTCTGAGAACCAAAAAAGAAAGGCCATGTATCCTTACAGGTGGGTTGGTTAGGCCATGATACCAGCATAAATACAAGGCCCCAAACTAGATACTGTGATAGAGGTTTGTGAGTAGTTGCTTTTGGCATGTTGCAGAACCCTCGTTACATGCGTTCAAGCTTCACTGAGATGATTTTCAGCAACCAACAGACATTCTAAGACAGAGAGAGGGGGTTAAAGGTTTACAAGAGGGGGTGATTATAATAGTGGAACTTGGCATCCAAGTCAAGTAAAAAGGTAAATGAAGATATGAGAGATGGGACAAGAGAGACTGAAGAGATGATGGGGTCAATGGATTGGAGGTGCTGGGGGAGGCAGAACATTGCTATACTTGGTGTTTGAAAAAATAAGTTGAAAACATAGGAATTGGTCTTCAGGGAAAGGGTGGAGTGCTTAAGACTGAGAGGATGGGTTGTGGTAGAGACTGCCATGTTTCCTCAAAACCCATTTCCTTTACCTCCCGGGGCCACAGCTATACTGAATTTCTCACCCTCCCTTTCAGGTGCTTGGGGCCTTGTGACTGAGTTCTGGCCAGTGGAACATGGGTAGAAGAGGACCATGAAATTTAGAGGCATGGGGATCAGAGGATTCCCTGGAGGGGATGTGATTCAACTTTTCTCCCTCATCACTTCCTAAATAGATGCATAGAAACAAAAGGTCAGCTTCATCTACACAGAACTGTTAATAGTCATCTCTGGGCTATGGGATTGGGCATAGAAATAATTTAATTTTCTACTTTTGTACATTTCTAAATTGTTTACATTTTTCTGTGAAAAATGTAATACTTTGATAATGATGAGGTAAAAGCTATGATATGCAAAACTTCATGTACTAGTAAGTATTTTGTTATGGATACCCTACTAAATAGGTTTCTGATCAAAGATGATGATTATACTAGAAGCCCCGTGCACAGATTCGTGCACCAGTGGGGTCCCTTGGCCTGGCCTGCACCTCTTGTAATCCGGGACCCCTCAAAGGATGTCGGACTGCCGGTTTTGGCCCAATCCCCACAGGCCAGGCCAAGGGACCCCACCAGTGCACGAATCCTTCACCAGGCCTCTAGTATACATATAAGATCTTTGGTTAATCTCTTCCTGCCCTCCCCCCTCCCCCCTTCCCACTAAGATTCATCAGTCTTTTCCATGTCTCCATGCCTGTGCGTTGAGCGTCTGCCCCTTCGTAGTCATTGCACGTCATAGCTACCAGTCGGTCAAATGGTCAGATGGTTGCTAAGGCTTTTATATATATAGATTACCAGGGACAAAGAAGGCTAAAAGTCATTTTGTAATAAAGAGGTTCAATCAACCAAGAGGACATAGTAATTTTAGATGTTTCTAAGGGTCATATGCCTACTCCTGATATTCTAGTTGGGAGCCACCAACAAAGCAACCTGGTTGGAGTAGGGGTGGAAGCAGTTCTTGCAAAGCAGGAGACCTAAATAGAAGCAACAATAAATGCCCATTAGGAAGATGCTCGGTTTGACCAATCCAAGGATATGAACAGAGACGTGGTACAGAATACGGGACATTAGGATGTTCTGGGAAGTCCAGGGGACACCTCAAATCAGTAGGACAGCCTTTCCCTCCTGCTCTCAGAGGTGTTTATTATTGGCATTTGTGGAAGAAATGAACACATGTCTGAAACTGTCATTTTCAACTCTAAAATTGGCTTATTTATTTGGTGCAAGTCAAATTATTTGATGATAGAATTATGGCTACTGAAAGATGTAGAGCATTTGATGAAACTAACAGGTTTTTTGAAAAGATATATTTGTTCATTTATTTAACAAAAGACAGTATGTTTTCTACTACTCAAAGTAGAGTCCTTGGACACTGATTATTTCACATCTCCCTTACTCTAAGCCAGTGGTTCTCAACCTTCTGGCCCTTTAATACAGTTCCTCATGTTGTGACCCAACCATAAAATTATTTTCGTTGCTACTTCATAACTGTAATGTTGCTACTGTTATGAATCGTAATGTAAATATCTGATATGCAGGATGGTCTTAAGCGACCCCTGTGAAAGGGTCGTTCGACCGCCAAAGGGGTCGCGACCCACAGGTTGAGAACCACTGCAAGCGGATAGCTTCTAGGTTTGGTTTGCATTGAAGGGAATACACGAGCAAGAAACTTTTTTATCGGGTTCTATTTCCATATTTACCTGACAAATGGCACAGCCTTATTTCCATATTAATTTCTCTGCCTTTAACGTGGTTTCACATACATTATTTCTTGGTAATTTAATTCAAAAGGTTTTCTCCTGCTCCAGATATGAGCAGGCTAACAGAGGGCTTCCTCTGTGGGGAGTTGGCCCAGGAGGCGCAGTCTGCACCCGATGTCACCACAGGCTCATTGGTGACGGACACTATATATACACAGAGAGTATGGTAAGGAAATCATCTCTGTCACCATTTTGGAATTCTAGTTTCTAGGCACCATTTGGAACCCAGCTTCAGCTTTACTGGAGGGTTTAATAGGTCCCTTGGGAAAAATAATGAGACATTTGGAACTGAGGGCTGGCAGTGGAAACATTGCTTTCTTCTACAAATACTTTCTCTCTCTCTCTCTTTTTTAAATATAACTCTCCTTCTTCCAAAATAGACTTACTGTTTTTCCCTTGAAAAAAAATTGTCTGAAAAACTTGATTTGCTGAAACAAACATTTTATTTAGAAAAAAATTGTCTAGAAAATTGTTCTAACCAGTGTAATTTTCACCCTCTCTAAATGATAATACAGCTTCAGCAAAACCTCTTTTTTTTACCACTGGATTTGCCTGCTGTCTTTGCATTTTTACATAACTCTTTCAGGCTTGTATACCTTTTACATCCTAACTCCAGGGGAGAAGGTGGATTTTATTCCCTTTGCATATCCTTCAGTGCTCAGCACATATGTAGTATATACGCAACAAGCATTTGCTAAATGAATGAATAAATTGATGAATTAATGACTACTAAAAGCTTAACAATTTTGAAGCTGTCTGTAAGCCTTCTTTTCGATATATTGTGGATTATATCACAGTTTGTTTTATAATAAAGCAATCTATAAGTAGCTATCTCATATGCAGACATATTTACCTTTTGAAAATATTGATGACAGAAAAAGGCAGGACAAACAGCTGGAACTGGGGAGAGATGGTCCCCAAAGTTAGAAGTATGATAATGTGAAGGGTCTTTGGGACTAAGACTGGGAAAAAAAGAAAAGGAAGCTTTTTAGAGAAGGCGACGATCATCGGGCATGACACTTACACAAGGGTAAGAGGGTAAGTAGGGTTCTGAGACCCAATTTCCAATGTGTGTGTGTGGGGGGGGGGCGGGGGAGGGATTCCCACACAGCACCACGTAATTCTCCAGAACCACTGAGCATTCTACAATTCAACTCAGATCTGACGCTATCTACCTGGAAATAGCATCAGATCCCATTTGTTTACTAGTAGTCCTATAAGAGTCCCCCCGCCCCCCCAACTGACCAGCTGTAGATTGGAGGTTCCAGAGACCGGTCCTTGGGCTTCAGACACCAGTTGCAAGTCCAGGTTGTTACCTGTACTTCTGACTGATTGGCTAGAAATCAGAGGTTCCCACAATCTCCTCCTTGGGTTTGATTGATTTGCCAGAGTTGGCTCACAGAACTCAGAGAAATAGTTTACTTACTAGAACATCAGTTTATTGTAAAAGGATATAACTCAGGAATAGCCAGATGGAAGAGGTACATAGAGCAAGGTACAGTAGTCCACCCTTATCCACGGAAAATATGGTCTAAGACCTCCAATGGATGCCCCAAACCATGGAGAGCACTGAGCCCTAAATACACTATGTTTTTTCCTATACAGACATACATGTGATAAAGTTTAATTGATAAAGTAGGCACAATAAGAGATTAATAATAATAATGAGGTATAAAATAGACATTTTATTACATTACTAGAGGCCCG
>NW_005871151.1:4052231-4053651 GCF_000147115.1 Myotis lucifugus | reverse complement strand
GATCAGGGGGTTTGGGCGCTGCCCCTGTCATGCTGATCCTGGTGCCAGGAGCCTCGCTGCTCCGCTGATCCCGGTGCTGGGAGGCATATTACCCTTTTACTATATAGAATAGAGGCCTGGTGCACGGGTGGGGGCCGGCTGGTTTGCCCTGAAGGGTGTCCTGGATCAGGGTGGGGTGCCTGGCCAGTCTGGCTGAGGGGCTGAGGGCCGTTTTCAGGCTGGCGGGTGACTGAAGCTCCCAACGCGCTCCTTTTTTTCTTTCTTTCTTTTTTTTTTTTTTTCTATTCTGGGCCAGCTTTAGCTCTGAGGCCTCGCTGCTGAAAGCAGGTTTCTGGCCTTTACCTTCTGTATTTGATACAATGTTGCGGTCCGGCTGGCTGAACCTGGCTGACTGAAAGCCGGTTTCTGGGATTTTGTTTAGCTTCTATATTTGCAACATAGTTGCTTAGAGTTGCAGCTGAGAGGCCGGCAAGTCAGGCGGGGAACGTTGGAGTCCGCCATCACTGAAGCAAGCAAGCCTCCCTGTTCGCTTCAGTGCATGGCTGCTGGCCGCCATCTTGGCTGACAGTTAATTTGCATAAGGATATGCTGATTAGCCAATGGGAAGGGTAGTGGTCGTATGCTAATTACCATGTTTCTCTTTTATTAGTGTAGATATGGCCATAAAAGTTATGTGAATGTGGTCGTTCTCTCTCAAAGTATCCTACTGTACTGTACTCACCCTTCTTGAGATGATGTGAGATGATCCAACGCCTACGTGCTGAGGTGAAATGATAAATGACTACAGTTTTTAATAATAACACTCAATATATTGGCCACTGACAATCCAACTTTTCAGGAAGGAACTAGGGCAGTAAAAATGTTAGCTAGATTTATGGATCTTTTCATCACAGGAAGTGAGACAGAGCATTTTATGTATGGGACATATAGGATGGTGGATAGGAATTTAGTTTTCCAGTTCCCATTGCTGTAAAAGTTATTTTCAAGGCTTTATTCTCCTTGGACTAAAATGTTTCCACCTCCAAATTTCAATACAAGTTGTTTGTTTATTCCCCCATTATTTATTCTTCTTTATTACTTTCTGTGTGGGTGAGTGCCAGCAGATGTCAACATAGCTTTGAGGCCTGGTACTTATAGGATAATTAGAAGAACTTCCATCTTGAGAGAAAACACAATTCCTTTAATTGAGAAATTAAGCTAATGGACCTTTATCTCATTTGCCTGGTGTGATGGTCCCTGAAACTGGCTGGTGATCAGAATGCCCTGGGAAGTTTTTCACATATTTTCCACTGTTGATTAATTCATTTCAATGACAAGAGTAGTATGTGCTTTGGGTTAAAATGATTCAAAAAGTGCAGAAGGATAAAAAGTTGAACGGAGATGCCTTCTCTATGCTAAGTGAAACAAGTCAGACAGAGAA
>NW_005871151.1:4032778-4052131 GCF_000147115.1 Myotis lucifugus | reverse complement strand
ATGGTTCTGATTCATTGGATCAGGTGAGGCCCAGAAAATTATGCTTTTCACAGAAGCTCCTCCATTATTTCTGATGTGAGCTAGTCCACTCACTAACATTTTGAAAACACTGTCTTAGCTCGTGTCATTTCCACGTTCGGCTGGAACCTGTCCTCATCGGGATTAGACACGATGTTTTCCTTCTCCTTGCTTGGTAAGAAGAAGAAATGCAATATACAGCTACCCCCCCCCCCCCCCCCCGCCCCTCAAAGAGAGTTTTTTAAATGATAATAAAACTCTCCTATACACACAAGGAAGAAAAAGTTTCCTTGGCAACAAGTAGCAAGTATGGAAGATAATAGGGAGAGTTTATCATAAGAATAAGGCGACATTTCTCCTGAGAGAGTGTCAGGGTGCAGCAATCTAACCGTGCTACTCACAGGTCTGCATGCAGAGCAGAGAATAAACACCTGATGTTCTAAGATAAATAGATGATAATGGCAAAGCAGTTAAAATTGAATATCCCTCACTTTTTTTTTTTAACAGCTGAAAGTTTATCTTTTCTAGCAAAATCATCTTTACCTTGACCTTGGGTCCTGGTGAATTGCCTTAACTATTTTTCCCTGTCAAGAGATAAAGACTTCATTTTTGAAAAATGCTATTCAAAGCCGCGGGTGGGGATGTTGAATAGTTTTCTAGGAAACAATTAAAAGTCAGTAAGCCTGCCAACGAGCTTCTCTGGGGCTCCCTAGGAGTAGAAGCTTGTCATCCACCAGCAATGAAATGTGTTTTTCTGCAGGATGAGTCATGGCTGGTCAAATTAAGACTTGCCAGGAACCGTAATTAAAGCAATGCAAGTTAGAGTCCATTTCCTCCCTTAGGAAAGATTATAAATGGTGTGGGGGGGAGGGGACTTACGAATATTGGATCTATTAAATTCCTTAGCTTAGAGGACAGCACCTGCCCATCCAAACTGAACATCTCCCCAGCTTGCGACAAGTAGCCGAAATGATGAACTTCCAAGGCATGAAGGCCAAGTTTTATTTTAACCACATCATATTTCCCAAAATAAAAAAAAATCAAACAAAACTCAAAAGATCTTTTAGGCATAATTTTTGGGATATATATATATATATATATATATATATATATATATATATATATAATTGGAATAAAAGCTGAACACTTTCAAAGAATATCCTCAGAGATTCCATTTTGGATTTTTATGAGTCATGAGAATATCTCACTTTGGAAATTAACACTTTAAAAATTCAGACAGAATGAGAATGTGTATCATAACTATGAAAACTCTGTAAGCATATTTTAGTTTGTACTTCTAGATTGGTTTCTGAAGACACATTCATTAATTAATCGATTTATTAGTCACTATATTAGTTACAGTCCTTTGGTTAAAGTTAGAAACCGAGTCAAGTTAACTTAAGAAAAAATGGAATAGATTGAAAGGAAATCACAGTTTTACACTATCAAAGGTGAAATTTGTCACACATAAATAAAGAATGGCAAAGTCATTAAAATGAAGCAAACCTTTTTTTTTTAAAGCTAAAAGTATTCCCTTCTATCAAAATCATCTTCATCTTGAATTTGGGTCCTGGTGAACTTCCTTAACTATTTTAGTTCCCAGCATGCCTCAGGAAAAAGTACCCAGAGAAGCTCTGGAGGTTCCATGAACAGGCTCTTTTGGGCATTGCCATCAGGATGACTCAGCTCCAGCTGCTTTCCACCCTGGGTCACTCTGCTCAAGAGTCAGATTCCTGGGAAAGAGTTGGATTAGCCCAGTTTGGACAGCAGCTTACCCCTCAACTACATCTCCTTGGTGAGATGTCATGGCTTACAGTCCCCTCAGGACCACATTGAATGGGAGGTGAAGAGTTACCCAAATGAAAGTGAGATTCTTGTGATAAGAAGAAGGGGGAAGAGCCTAGCCAGTGTGGTTTGGTGGATTGAGCATTGTCCCATGCACCAAGAAGTCACTGCTGTGATTCCTGGTCAGGGTACATGCCCAAGTTTCAGGCTCCATCCCAGTAGGGAGCCTGCAGGAATCAGCCAATAGATGTTTCTCTCTCACATTGATGTCTCTCTTTTTCTCTCTCTCAAATCAATAAAAATATAATAAGGAGGAGGAGGAGGAGGAGGACGAGGAGGAGGAAATGCTGGGCAAGCCAAAACCATAGCAATCCATTACTGTCACTTAGTATATCAATTAAGATGACTTCAGTGGCAAGTAGCAATAACTAGTAGGATTGTGAACAGTAGAGATTTCTCTTGTCTCACTACCTTACAAAAAGTCCAGCCCTAACCGGTTTGGCTCAGTGGATAGAGCGTCGGCCTGTGGACTGAAGGGTCCCAGGTTTGATTCCAGTCAAGGGCATGTACCTTGGTTGCAGACACATCCCCAGTAGGAGGTGTGTAGGAGGCAGCTGATCGATGTTTCTCTCTCATCGATGTTTCTAACTCTCTATCCCTCTCCCTTCCTCTCTGTAAAAATTCAATAAAATATTTTAAAAAAAAAGAAGTCCAGAGGTTGGTTGTCCCAGAAGTTATTCAACAAACACACATGATGAGTAGACAAAGAGATCCAGGAAAGACAGGAGGTAGGCCATAAACGGGGGAAGTGAGAACAGCTAGAAAGAGCAGTGGAAATAGTTTCAAACAGTATAATTTATCTCTACTACTGGGGGAGATATTGACACTATTAAAGCCAGAGAAGAGAGAGGAAAGTGGTAAAAGTGAGATGTCTTTTCTGGTAGCATGGGGTGGAGTCTAAGGCACCGGGGGAAGGTGACCTATGTACAGAAAAAATACAATCCCATGTGCTGTGGGGTTGCAAATGCCCATCTCAATTTTTGATGAGCATGGCCACATTATGTGACTACCCCAGCAGCCCAACTCCAGTGACATGGCAAATGCAGAGATTTGCTGATTTTAAATGCCTATATTTGACTCTTGCCGCCATAAGCCTTCTCCTGTTAGGTGTTGTTCATTCCCAGTGACATTGGTGAAGTACTTCTCAGAACTATTCAGTGGGAGGATTTGAGGGCCAAGTCCCCACTTAAAAAAAATAGTGATTGATTGATTGATTTTAGAGAGAGAGGAAGGGGGAGAGAGATAGAGAAACCTCAATTTACTGTTCCACTTACTAATATTTATGCATTTATTGGTTGATTTCTGTGTGTCCTGACTGGGGATTGAATCTGCAATGTTGGCATATTGGGACAATGCTCTAACCAACCAACCAAAGCAGTCCCCACTTCTAATCACAGAGCCTGAATTGGTTTCATATATGTCCCTGACAATCTATGGAGATAAGAATTTCATTCTGGGCTGATAGGTAGGAATTACTTCCAATTTATTGTGCAGGGAATTCTAGGTCATGGTCTCTTGTGGGTAATGATACTAGTAGTTTACTGTATGGCAAGAGAAGCTCAAATACTAGGACTGTATGTTTCACTGGGACTCCAAAGCTGTAATTTCTTCCAATGTTTTTTTTTGTTTGTTTTCTTTTTGGTTGTACATTTCAAAAGCAAGTGCAATAGAGACTAAGTATTGAGAATGTCAGGAAATGCTACTTGATTATTCCTGCACAAAATTGCTGGGAGCACCCTCTGATCTGGTTGGTTGACTCTTTCTTCAAGTTCTCTTGACACCAACTCTATGACTCAGTGAACATTTGCTCAGCATCCCTCAGAGAAAAAATAGCTCAAGTTTACTGAGATCTTACCAGGTGTTTGGCTAAGCTCTGGGAATGCAAAGTTGAATAAAACCTTGACCTTGTGGAATTTGTGTTTTGGTGGTGGTAGTGCGGCAGGGGTGGGGGTGGGTTGTGAGGGGGGGTGGGGGTGAGGGGTGTAGAGATAAGATATGGTGATACAATGTGGTAAAGAATGTGCCTAAAGCATAGAGGGAATAGGAATTATATCTTCCAAGGAACAGAGGAGAAGACTTGCCAAGGAGCTGAAGGGATTCAGAACAAGAATCCCTTCACCAGAAGGTGTCACTTTGTCATGCAGACTATTTTGAGTGAAAGACCATCAGGGCCCAAAAAGACTCAGGAAGAGCTTATTACCTCCTCTTTGCCTGACAGAATTTAGATAGAGGGCCTGGCCCAGGAATAAAACTGTCGTCAGAGATAACTACAAAGAGTATGTATTAGGTGTAGTGAGCTGGGGGGAGCTAGGCAGGGCCTGGAGACCAAAGTCTTCTGTGTCCCATGGTTGCTGAAGTGATTTAATATATTAACTCATTTAATTCTCACAACAACCTTCTGACGTAGGTAAGGTAACAGTGGAGCATTGTAACCCACCCCACCATTCTTTTGACATTGTTTCTATAAATGCAGAGTTTGAATTATATGAAGCTTGCAGATAAACAGCATGTTTGTATAAGAATCCTAGGAACTAACTTCAGGAAATACACACTCTAACCATGAGTCATCCCAGTTCTAGGAAATTTGCTGACCTTCAACCACAGAACTAGGATGATGAGGACCAGGATGATACACACCAGACCATCACTTGACCAGTTTTGAGATCCTTATTGGAATGGACTGTGCTGGCCCGCATGTAGAGAACTTTTCAATCCCCTCCCCTTGATCTCTTTGTTCTGCTTTCCCTCTTCCTCCTTATAAAAACCTCTGCCTGCAACGAGAGGCTGAGATGGGCCTTATGACAAGAGTCCCTCATTTTCTCAGGTGTCCGGCACTTGAATAAACCACTTTGCTTTTAAACTAATATTTGTATCACTAATTTGGCTTTCATGGAAGCAGGTAGCAGAACCTTGGTTCCAGTTACAATCCTATTATTTTTTACAAATAAGGAAATTGAGAAAAAGAGAGTGACTATGTAACTTGGTAGTCAGTGGTAAATTTGAATATTCACCCAAGCTGCCTGGCTCTAGAATCTGTGCTGTCTATTGTTTAGATTATGTCTATATCACACATTTATGAGAGCGGGAGGGGGGGGGCGGCTTTAGATTATTCAGTTACAAATGTCAGATTTTTCTTGCTCTGCTTCATCTTCAATTTCTTGCTCTGCTTCATCTTAAACATAATATGAGTGTTCACCAGGCTTATCACAAAGACATTCAGAAAACTGAACTGCAGAATTAAACAAAGCACAGTAGAGACACCTCTGATTCCTGTTGGGATTAGAAGCAGCCAGTTACAGGGGAGGCTGGAGAAACTCAAGGTGGGCAGATTGAGAGTCTATAAGAAATTAGGATTCAGAATACAGCTTTAATCTATGGTTTCCAGCCTGAGACACTGTATCTAAAATCATATTAAGCCCAGCCAGTTTGGATCAGTGGTTGATTGTCAACCTATGTACTAGGAGGTTG
The DNA here is from genome assembly GCF_000147115.1 of Myotis lucifugus. Taxonomy (NCBI): domain Eukaryota; kingdom Metazoa; phylum Chordata; class Mammalia; order Chiroptera; family Vespertilionidae; genus Myotis; species Myotis lucifugus. The sequence goes on along the minus strand of NW_005871151.1, from coordinate 4,046,800 downwards.
TGGTTTGATTTCTGGTCAGGGCACGTGCCTGGGGTTGTGGGCTCGATCCCACGTAGGGGGCATGCAGGAGGCAGCTGACCAATGATTCTCATTATTGATGTTTCTATCTCTCTCTCCCTCTCCCTTCATATCTGAAATCAATAAAAATATATTTTAAAAAATCATATTAAGATCTTCAAGCCAGGAACCACAGTAGGAATATATATATTAGAGGCCCAGTGCACAAAATTCATGCATGGGGGGGTGTCCCTCAGCCCAGTCTGCACCCTCTCCGATCCTGTGGGCCTAAACCGGCAGTCGGACATCCCTCTCACAATCCGGGACTGCTGGCTCCTAACTGCTCACCTGCCTGCCGGCCTGATGGCCCCCAACTGCCCTCCCCTGCTGGCCTGATCACCCACAACTTCCCTCCCCTGCTGGCCATCTTGTGGTGGCCATCTTGTGATGATGTGAAAGTGGCCATTTTGTGGCGGCCATCTTGTGATGACGTTGTGCATGATGCCACCTAGGCTTTTATTATATAAGAGATTGTATATATATATATTTGGTTATTTGTTACAGCACTTAAAATCAGAAAATTATGTCCCTCCTTATCTCCCTGAATCCTGGCCTAGTTTTCTCTATTAAAAGGGCCTGAGTTTGGAAATCACTTCCTTTAGAAATCTCTTTGAGTCCAGAAAATCTCTTTGAGTCCAGACACAGAGCCTAAATTCCTTGTGTTTTAGCTAATGATTAAATGTCTCCTTTTCACTTTCCAGTTTCCTCCTTCTTTTCCAAGCAATTTAATCTTAACCATTTATGTATATTGTTTAGTTAGTCATGGCAACGGAGCCATTTGATAGGCCAATTAGCAACTAAATTTAGACATGCTATTGACAGTCCAGCTGTGTTAGCCAAATTTTTTAGATTCTAGCATAAAGGCTTGAGTGATCTCCATGAATTGCCAATACACTTGGAAATGATGGTGTAACTAAAGAAAAAGTTTCCTTAGCCTGTTAGAATATATCATTTGGCTTTCAAATACATTTGCAAAATCATTACCAGGGTGAGAATGTGGCTCATTTAAAGCAGTCTACTAAAAAAATAATCTGGTGGGGGGAGGAATTCCTTTGGAGGAAAAGAACTTTTTGGGAGAAATGTGGATTTCAGAATTTCAATATCAAGCTTTCTTTTATTTTCCAATTTAGAGAAACAAGTATGGAATTTTAAAAATCCCATCTTTAAAAACTAAACTTATAAAATTACTAGAGACCCGGTGCACAAAAATTTGTGCACTGGGGGGGAGGGGGTTTCCCCCAGCCCGGCCTGTGCCCTCTCGCAGTCTGGGACCCCTCAGGAGATAATGACCTGCTGGCTTAGGCCTGCTCCCGGGTGGCAGAGGGCAGGCCCAATCCCTAAGTGCAGCCCCTGGTCAGGCTCAGAGCACGGCCGATTGGGGAGTTGGGGCGCCGCCCCCTGTCATGCACAGAGCAGGGCGGATCGGGAGGTTGCGATGCCACCCTCAGTCACGCTCAGGGTAGGGCCGATTGGGGGGTTGGGGCACCACCTCCTGTCACACTCAAGGCAGGGTCGATGGGGAGGTTGCGGCGCCACCCCCTGTCACGCACAGAGCAGGGTCGATCAGGGGGTTGGGGAGCTCCCCCCTGTCACTCACAGAGTAGGGCCAATAGGGGATCTGGGGCACTGCCCCCTGTCACACACAGAGCAGGGCGGATCAGGGGGTTGGGGCGCTGCACCCTGTCACACTCAGGGCAGGGCCAATGGGGAGGTTATGGCTCTACCCTGTCACACACAGAGCAAGGCCTGTGGAGGGGGGTTGGGGCGCCACCCTCTATCACCCACAGAGCAGGGCCGATCAGGGGGTTGGGGCCCCGCCACTGTCACACTCGGGGCAGGGCCGATGGAGAGGTTATGGCTCTACCCTGTCACACACAGAACAGGGCCTGTGGGGGGGAGGGTTGGGGCGTCGCACCCTGTCACACACAGAGCAGGGCCAATCAGGGGGTTGGGGCGCTGCACCCTGTCAAACACAGAGCCGCAGGGCAATCAGGGGATTGGGGAGCTCCCCCCTATCAGGCACAGAGCAGGGCTGATCAGGGGGTTGGGGTGCCTTCCCCTGTCACAAACAGAGCAGGGCGGATAGGGAGGTTGTGGCCCCGCCCCCTGTCACACACAGAGCCACAGGGTGATCAGGGGGTTTGGGCGCTGCCCCCTGTCATGCTGATCCCAGTGCCGGGAGGCATATTACCCTTTTACTATATAGGATAGAGGCCTGGTGCATGGGTAGGGGCTGGCTGGTTTGCCCTGAAGGGTGTCCTGGATCAGGGTGGGGGTCCCCACTGGGGTGCCTGGCCAGTCTGGGTGAGGGGCTGAGGGCTGTTTTCCGGCTGGCGAGTGACTGAAGCTTCCAACTGCTCCTTGTTTTCTGTTTCTTTTTTTTTTTTTTTATTCTGGGCCAGCTTTAGCTCTGAGGCCTGGCTGCTGAAAACATCGATACAATGTTGCGGTCCGGCTGGCTTTCAGTCTGGCTGGTTTCTGGGGTTTTGTTTAGCTTCTTATTTGCAACATAGTACATAGTTGCTTAGAGTTGCAGCTGAGAGGCCGGCAAGTTAGGCGGGGAAGTTGGAGTCCGCAGTCACTGGAGCAAGCAAGCCTCCCTGCTCGCTTCAGTGCATGGCCGCCAGCTGCCATCTTGGCTGACAGTTAATTTGCATAAGGATATGCTGATTAGCCAATGGGAAGGGTAGCGGTCATACGCTAATTACCATGTTTCTCTTTTATTAGTGTAGATAGTCTGTTGCAATGAAGACTTCATATATATGCATCTTCTAAACAGTCACTCACAGTTTTCCCTAAGGTTTGACAGTGTTTTATAATTTTTAAAAATGTTTATTTATTGATCTAAGAGAGAGAGAGAGAGAGAGAGAGAGAGAGAGAGACATCCATTTGTTGTTCCACTTATTTATACATTCATGGGTTGATTCTTGTATGTGCCCTGACAGGGGATTGAAAAACCTTGGCATATTGGAACGACACTAACCAACTGAGCTACCCAGCAAAGGCCCTGTTTTAGAATTTAAAATATGTGATCTTCATTGTGATTCACATGAAAGGGCATTTGCACATTTAACATGACATTTGTAAATGAATATGCAACATTGAAAGAATCTTTTTGTGTGTGTGTGTTTTTTGAAGCCATCAAAGATGATTCAACCATGTTTCAAACCCTCAAAAATAATATGCAAAATAACCCACAGAAACTAAAAAGAATTTCAAGCAAGTTCCTTCCTGCTTATGGTTTGAATTCTAGCTTGATCTCTCTTTCAATTCATCAGGGCAAGCTCGTCCACTCTGCACAGGATAATAGATGTTTTTCAGATACTGAATGTTCAGCTACCTAAGGAAAACGCTCACAGTTCCCTGAAGGAAATGAGGATATTTGCGTAACAGTTTGCTTCGGAGAAAAGGACATGACATTATTTATTTTACATGTGCATTAAACGTTCATCATGGTGCCCACCAGGCACCAAGCAACAGGTTTGTCACCTTCCTGCTGGAAACCTGCTCCTGGTTCTCCTCATTATTGTAAGTAGCCGCTGACTCTGCATCCTAGATCTCAGCTGGACCTGCTCAGTCTGTATTCACGGGAGCACAAAGCACTGTACAAGCTTTGATGGTGGCATAGACACCAATTTAAAATGCAACACCATCTCCATTTACTCTTTTTTTTTTTTAAATCTTCACCAAGGATATTTTTCCATTGATTTTAGAGAGAATGGAAGAGCAAGGGAAAGAGACAGAAACCTCAGTGTGAGAGAAACACATCCATTGGTTGCTTCCTGCAGGAGCCCCAATCAGGGCCGGGCTGGGGAGGAGCCTGCAACCGAGGTACCAGGTATGTGTCCTTGATCGGAATTGAACTCGGGACCTTTGGTCTGTAGGCCGTTGTTCTATCCACTGAGCCAAACTGGCCAGTGCAACATCTCCATTTATATGAAATATCCAGCATAGTCAAATCCATAGAGACAGAAAGCAGGTTAGTGGTTGTCAGGGACTGAGAATGAAGGAGGGGAGTGAGTGCTTATCAGGTGCAGTTGCTTTTTAGGGGGATGGAAATGGTTTGGAAAGAGATAGTGGAGATGGCTGCAAAGCATTGTGGACACTAAATGCCACGGAATCACAGTTTAAAATTGCATGTTTATGTAAATTTTATGTCAATTTATAAAATGTAACAACATCAAAGTTCAAGGGCTGGCAGTGATTGGTGAGGGAAAAGGGTGCTCTATTTCTGGTCTAGGCCCAACTCTCTCCGTTTAGCCTAGAGAAAACGAAGTAGATACATCGTGTGAGCTCTAGAATGGGGTCCCACCAGATGCTTGATGGCAGGGCACCAGACCAAATCTCTGAAATCCTAGGAGATTTGCCTAGCACAACTTCCTCTCCATTTTTGGGGCTCTGCCTATTCATTGGTTCTAAGCCCTGAGACTTGGTGCCCTGAGGTGCCCATACCTAACACACAAAGCCAAGAAGCTTTAAGAGCCAGGCATCTTCTTATCCTCCGGTGTCACCCAAAATGTCACATCCTCAGCTAAAAACCACTTGCGTTTTTTAAAAAAAAACACATATTTTTAAATATATTTTTATTGATTTTAGAGAGGAAGGGAGAGGGAGAGAGAGAGGTAGAAACATCAATGATGAGGTAGAATTATTGATCAGCTGCCTCCTGCACGCCTCCTACTGGGGATTGAGCCCGCAACCCGGGCACGTGCCCTGACTGGGAATTGTACCCTGACCTCCTGGTTCATAGGCCAACACTCAACCACTGAGCCACGCCGGCTGGGCTCCACTTGTGTTTTTAATCTCAGCCCGTTATGTTGGCTGAATATCTATCTTCATTGCACTTACCTACACTGGTGATTTGGGGCCTTTTTTTTTTTTTGTCTCTTTCTCTAGAAGGTCAGCAACGTGGCGGCACAGATGGATGCTCATACCTATTCCTGGGCTCCTGCATTGGTCCAAACACTGAGCCAGGTGCTGGAGAAACAGCGATGAAGCCACCAGGCCTGATCTCAGTATTAATGAGCAGACAGTCCAGTGGGAGAGACAGATGTCAAGCTAAGAATCGCATAGAAACCTAGAGCTGCAACCGTGACAACTGCTTTGAGGACCGAGAAGCTGTGTACTCGGGAAATTTAACCTCGTCAGGGAGGTGAGACAAGGCTTCTCTGAAGAAGGAATAAATACGTTGTGAAATTGGAAAGCCACGCAGGAATTAATTATGCAAAGAGGAGAGAACAGAGTGTCCCAGGCAGAGGGCAGCTAGTGGAATGGTGGGAGGGACACGACATAAACAAGAGACAAACCAAAGGAGAGGTGGATGGAGGTCAGACCAAGCAAGCCCAAGTTAGGGCTTTTGTGTTTATCGTACGAGAAATGGACAGCTATTGAAGATCCTCAGGACGGTGGGTGGGGGTGATCTGGTCAGATCTACATTCTGAAAAGTCACTCTTTGGCGTAGGGAATGGGAAGGGAAGGGGAGTGGCCTCGATGCCTGACCAAGCTCTCCTCCTCCCCTTCCTCTCGAGTCCCTGCGGTATGGACGGAGCGATAGGAGTGCAACAAGCCTGGCTGATCAATTGCCACCCCCTCTCGTCCTCCACAACTGGTTCCTTGAAGAACACGTAATGGAGAGCTGGCTCTGTCAGAGTGACTACTGGGAACGCAGCAGGAATTGCCAGAAAAGATGCACCGGCTTTCTCTTTGGCTTTGAACTTGAGCACACATGAGGGGCCGCTGTAGCTGTCTGGCCACCACGATGAGGAGAGTCTGATGTTACCAGGAGTCATCCAGTGGGGCCCGAGAATGAGGCTGAGCTGAGAGATGGTGTGAAGCTGAGTCCTGATGACTTTCAGCATCTTGTCAAAGCACAGCCCAAGTGGCCCTGGCTTATGTCCATTTCAGTTCTGTGAGCCAATGCTTTTCGTCTTGCTTTTGCCAAATCTCACCCAATAGTGAGAGGGCTGATGGGCAGCAGGGGAGCCTGGGAGCGGTCTCCATCTGGGCATGCCCATCTGCTTCATTAGGACAGCGGAGGCAGGGATTCCTGTGTCAGCTCCTGCTGCCAAGCAGAGGGGCACCAGAGCCGGGGCAGGAGGGCAACGACCATCGGCCTGGGCAGATGTATTTTTGGGTGCCTGGTAATCTCATCTAGCTAGAATAGGTTGTGTAATTTATCCTTGTCCAGGCTGAAAAATTACTGTGTGGGGGGACTACTGTCTCTTGGTTTCCTAGTAAAATTCCTCTTGGAAGCCCGGGTGTGATCTTGGTTGATCTGAGTGGGAAAGGGAGGGAACCAGAGAGATCAGAATGTTCTGGAAGCTGTAGGGTGGAGAAGGGGGTGTGTGGCAGCCACCGAGGCCAAGCTTCAGCTCCAGGGAGTGTGCCTGTGGCCAGGCGCCAGGAAAAAAACATGACTATCCTTCTCTCCTACCCGTGATGAGACTCCTTGCTCAGCTCCTTCCCACCCAGCCTCCCCAGCCAGCAACTCTGGGAGCCTCCACAAGCACTTTAGGTTTTCAGAGGCAAAGCTGCCTCCCCAAATCTCATGATTACTTGAGGCCCCTAAGTCCGCCCTTCTCGTTCTCCCAAAGGAGGAATAATATCCACACGGGAGGATAAGTGAGAGGGATGCCATCACTCCAGCCTGTCTTTCAGGACGAAGGAGGCAGGACAGCATCACCGAGGGAGCCGGGCAGGAAATGAGGAGCCATGGGTTCAAGTTCTTGCTCTGCTAACAAGAAAGCAACGGTGAGCTGGACCTTTTTGCTCTGCTCCTCGCTCTCACGTGAGAGCATTGGATTCGATGTTCTTAAATCAAATGCTATACGTGTTCCAGTGGATAACTGCCTTTTTAAACTACTCAGGAAATGACCCTTTCTCAAGTTTTGGGAACATCACCTGCTGTGTAAGTCTCTTAACGGAAGGGGGGCAGCTTCTTTCTCTCTCTGAGCCTACAGAGCACTTGACCTTGGATCTTCCCTCCCAGGGCTTTGAGTCTAGACAGAGAGGCATGCAGGTAGGGTGGGGTTGGGTTTGTGATGGCAACGTGGGTAGAGGCAGGGCAGGTAGAGTGGCACTGGAGGTCAGGCACCGTGCACCGTGCACCGTGGCTGTGCTGTCCCATTGCCCAGCCTCCCTCGCTTCCTGACCGCTTCCCAGGATGAGTTCCCAGCCTTTCTATTAAGTCTGTGAACCACCCCACAGAACGTACCCCTTAAGGTTTCCATGAGGGTTAAATGAGATAATCCATGCAAAGTGTTTGACGTTGTGCCTGACCCACAGTAAGAGCTCAAAAAGGTATTATTATTGTTTTCAGAAAGATGATGTAAATTGTTTTTGGAAAACCAGTCCAAGGATTAATAATGGCAGTTGGGCTTAAACATGTTTGCACAATGATTTTCTTGCACTTCCCCTCACCCTCCTCCATTTGCACTCACACCAAGACATTTTACCTGCTCTCGTAGGGCAATAAGGAAACGAAAAGTGTGGGACACCATCTCTCCTCAGTGCTAACAGTTGTGTCAGAGAGATACGAAATACGTATATTTAATGCCATCTGTTTAAAAATGTCATTTATGGGCTAAGTAGCATGTATGTTCCATAAGAAAATGGTTTGAAACATGTTCAAATATTAAATAAGGAGAATTATAAGGGAAGTCCCAATATATTTCAAATCACCACTTTCACAGTGATAACTCTCTTCAAGACAAATTAAAATCAAGAGTAAAACATATTAATGCATTTTTAAAAGAAATGCATTTGGAAACAAAAAAGTTCTCAATGATTCCTGGATTAATAGGTAATGGAAGTCACAAAGTATTGAACAACAGTGAAAATACAAAATACCACAACTTTTGGGATGCAGTACAAGCTAAATTTAGAAGAGAGAAAGAAATGAGTTTGGGGTTTAACTCAAGTTATAAAAATAACAGAGTAAATGCAAAGAAATTAGAAAGAAGAAAATAATAAAGATGAGGACTGGCAATAAGTGAATAAACAAAACAGAAAAGATAGTAAAAAAAATTAAAAGTGGACTCTGAAAACTCCAATAAAATGGACAAATCTCTAGCAAGATGAATCAAGAAATCAAGAAAAAGTGCAAATAAGCACTCTGGAAAGGCAAAAGGGGGCACAGTCACAGACAGAAGAGATAAAAATCGCCGCAAGAAGCTACTGTGATCAGTTTTATACCAATGAACTTGAACATGAATCCTGTAGCAGATACAGGTTGTTGCTGTATCTGTGTTATGATACATTATGAAATGCTCTGCTCTGCTTTGATCTGATCTGTTATGATAACACAATCCTAACATCCCAAGGGCTTAAACACAACACAAGTTCCTTCTGGCTCATGTTGCGGCACCTGTGTGGGTGTGGGCGGGACCTGCCTGATGTAGTGACTTAGGAATCCAGGCTGATGGAGGCTGCAACTCCTCCACATGTGCTCCCAGCGTCCTCGCAGCTGGAGAATCTAGCTCTGACGATCAATCACTCCTTGTGCAGCAGGCTTGGAGATGTGCTGCTCAGATGTCCTTTCCAGAGAGAACCTACTGTGAGCAGTGGAGTTGGCTGACAGCCCTCAGTATCTGCCGCTGTGTTCCAGTCCAAATCAAGATCTCCCTGGGCAGCTGGCAGCCCACAGTGGTTCCTCGAGCCTGGCCATCTCTGCCTGGGACCACCCTCACCCTTACAGGCAATCTGCTTTTAAAGTTCCAATGCTCAGGCCAAGACTTGCTCAGAGCTGCAGCAAGCGCAGAGCTTCTTCCTCCCCAGTCCTCCTTAGGTGTCTCTCTTCTTATTTCCCCCATGGGTGTCAGGCCTGCAATGCAGCCTGAAGGCTTTCCTGCCCACTTCTGACCCTTTTCTCTTGTATCTTTCAAGCACGACCCATAATAAATCTCGTATTCCTGACTCCTGACTCTGAGTGGACCAGAACTCACAGAGCCTCTAAGTTATACTTCATTTTTACTCACATTTTATTGGCCAAAGCGAGTCATATGTCCATGCCCATCTTCAAGGCGGCCGGAAGCCTAATCCAGAACACAATGAGATATTGAGACACATTTGTATATCTATTAAACTACCGATTAAACAGATATTAATTATTCCCTCTTCCTCTTTTTTTTTTTTTTCTTTCCGCAGCAAAGCCCCAGTTTTGTTTGGGAGTCTATCCTGCACTCCCTATCATGACTCAGGGATAAATTGTAACTTACCGGAGCCAACTGCAACCATCCTATTTACCTTCTCAGTGATTGGATCAGGCCGGGGCGTGTGACCCAATTCTGGCCAATGAAATGGGAGAGGAAGTGTCCAGCTTTAAAAAGGACAGAAAGGCCCAGCTGGTTTTGGCTCAGTGATTGAGCGTCAACCCAGGAACAAAGAGGTCACTGTTAGATTCCCCGTCAGGGCACATGCCTGGGTTGCAGGCTCAATCCCCAGTAGGGGGCATGCAGGAGGCAGCCAATTGATGAAGTTTCTCTCTCATCGATGTTTCTATCTCTCTTTCTACCCCTCTCCCTTCCTCTGTCTCTAAAAACCAATAAAGAACATATTTTTAAAAAATGAAAAGGGAAAGGAAGGGAGAAAAGCCCCCTTTTTGTTGCTGAGATTGCTGTGTATGGATGTGTTACTCAGAGCCGAAGCCACCATCTAGCAGTATGTCAACAGGGAAAAAGAGAAAAACAAAAATAAAACTCAGGTTGGCAAACTTTTGTGGGGAGCCTTTTATGGAAGAAACACCATGAAAACTGAGACTTATTTAGCCCCATGTTCTCCTGTCTTTTGCCTTCTTTTTCTTATCAGACCGATTTCAGTCACACACCTCTTCTCTCTCCTTCACACCACATCAGCTCTTGTTTGAAGAATGAAAACAACAGCTGAACAGTATGATTCAACTAGTGCAGAGAAAGAAGCTAAAATTGACCAGTCAGGAAATGAGGCACGCATTAATAATTTTCTTTTGCATCATTGTTTTTGAAAACATCCAAATGCAATTAACTGTTGTCTATGAAATAAAACAAATTCCTAAAAAGGAAAAAGAAAACACTGGACTACTTTTTCATTCCACACTGACATTTATGGGGCACTTATTATATGCTTAACACTTTATTAGGAACTTATCATACACTGTCTCGTCAAATGACTTTCCATTGCCCTTTGAATAAAATGTTAACTCCTGCCTGGCTGGTGTGGCTCAGTGGTTGAGCATAGACCCATGAACCAGGAGGTCAGGTTCAATTCCAGGTCAGGGCACATGCACGGGTTTTGGGGCTTGCTTCTCAGTAGGGAGTGTGCAGGAGGCAGCCGATCAATGATTCTTTCTCATCACTGATGTTTCTATCTCTCTCCCTCTCCTTTCCTCTCTCTGAAATCAATAAAAATATCTAAAATTTTGTTAACTCCTTACAAAGCCCATTATACCTAGTGTGATCTGGCCTACCTCTCCAATTACCCACTGCCATCTCTGCTTTGTGAGCCATCCTGACCTTTTTCTTTTTATGAAACACTAGAGGCCCGGTGCATGAAAATTCATGCACTGGAGGGGGGGTTTCTCAGCCCGGCCTGCCTCCTCTCACAGTCCGGGAGCCCTCAGGGGCGGGAGGCCACCTGGCAATCAGGGGTAGGCGGCACCCCCATCTCACCTCCACTGCTGCCACTTCCAGCAGCGCAAGCCTTGGCTGGCCCTGGTTACCTGTGCCTTGGGCTGGCCCTGGACAGCTGGGCAGCTGCCATCCGAGGCTTGCCTGTGCCTGGGGCCAGCCCTGGGTGGCTGGGGGGCTGAGGGGACGGGGGGACTCTGGAGGCAGGCACGCGGAGCGGCTGGACCTGCCTGGGGGTGGGTCTGGCCAGGCCGAGTGCCTGCCACCCCGGTGGGGCAGAGGGGACTGGGTGCCACCATCTTGTGGTTGTGGGTGCTGCCATCTTTGAGGGCGTGACAGTCAATTAGCATATTCCCTCTTTATTAGATAGGATACCCAGCATGTTCCTGCATCAGGGCTCTTGCACATGGCATTACCTCTGCCTGACGTGCTCTTTCCTTGGTTTTCACATGTCTGATATGTTCTCATTAATCAGAACTCAGCTAAAATACCCCTTCCTCTGAGAGTCCTTCCTTGACTCTGCTGCCTAAAATGGCATCTCTCCCTCTACCTCTCATCACCTATTCTAGTGCCCTACCTTATTTTTTTCCCATTGAATGTATAGCATCTGAAATTATCTTTTCTTGGTTTGATTTTGATCCGTCTGCTCCCACTAGGTCTGTGGTCAGCAAACCGAGGCTTGCGAGCCACATGCGGCTCTTTGGCCCCTTGAGTGTGGCTCTTCCACAAAATACCGACTTCTGCGCATGGGCCACGAAGTTTCAATCGCACTGTATGTGCACGGCCGCACGTGGTATTTTGTGGAAGAGCCACACTGAAGGGGCCAAAGAGCCACATGTGGCTCTCGAGCCGCGGTTTGCCGAGCAGCAGTTTGCCGACCACTGCACTAGATTTTTCCTCTGTGGCTTGTTCATTGTTATATCACAAGGATTTGGAAAAGTGGCTGGCACAAAGTGGCTGCTCAATAGTGTTTGTTGAAAGAATGGAGAGAGAACACTCAGAATGGAGAGATAACCTTACAAGGCAGCGTACATATTATTTATAAGGATCAACATCCTTCAGCCAAAGACCACCAAGATCATACTGGTAGTAGAACTAGTTGGGTTTATTCCTTATTGCACACCATGGGGGACCATGATGTATCTCAGTCACAGGGTGTTAGAAAGGACCGTAAAGGTTTGGGGTTTGAGTTGGATGATTTTGGTTGGAGTTTAAGAAAGCAGGATTTGCCCGGCCAGCATGGCTCAGTGGTTGAGCATCAACCTATGAACCAGAAGGTCATGGTTGGATTCCCGGTCAGGGCACATGCCTGGGTTGTAGGCTTGATCCCCAGTTGGGGGTGTGCAGGAGGTAGCTGACCAATGATTTTCTCTCATCATTGATGTTTCTATCTCCCTCTCCCTTCCTCTCTGAAATCAATAAAAATATATTAAAAGATAAAGAAGAAAGCAGGACCTTTTTCTGGATTGGATGTGGTCAGGAAGCAGGGACTAGTCTTAATCTCATCTATGAGGCAGAAAGACTGGAATGGAGCTAAAAGCGTAACTGTAAGCAAGTAGCAGTGATCCATATTAGCCAGGATTGGGCGGAGTTTGGTGTTTTTGTGGTTTACCAGTGACACTGTTTTTGTCAGACTTAGACAAGATTGCTGAGTGGTCTTATTTGGCCTCACTTCAGCCCAGTTGTAGAGTGGCCTTGTCTGATGACATTGGTGTCTGTGCAGCTGTGTTTAGTGGGAGAGCGCAAAGGCCTACCTGTGTCAGGCCCGTTTCTGGATGGCAGGGTCTGTTTTTCTCTTTCTGGTGAGTGTCTTAGGGCTGGAGTCCAGTGTAAGTCCAGAAATAAGCAGGAGTATTTCTTTTGGCTGTTTGATAGTGCCCCCTTCCTCCCTGCTAATTCTGGATTTGTATGGGGGTAGCCACTGAACCAAGATAATGGAGGCCAAGGTAGAGAAACTGCTTCTAGAAGTCAAACAACTCAAAAACACCCTTATCTGTCCAAGAATTAATTACTGTCTCAGCACATGCCCAGGTGTATCTAATTTTCAAATGATGGATGACACTTCTGAGCGTTAGGTTTACCCGGTCCTCACTCTTGCCTTGCAGGTCATGTTGAACAGTCCACTAGGGCCTTGGTTCTGCTTCAAGGCTTTCTCTAAGTTACAACCGAATGGTTTTAGGAAGTCTTTTAACCAGTATCCCTTCTGGGCTCCCAAAGCACCCTGTATTCCTCTGGTAACATTCCTGCTACATTGCAGTTAATTTGTTTATAATCAGTCTGCCTGGTTAGACTGGCTCCCACATGTTTGTATCCTTGGAACTTAATTTTAACAAAGGACTTGGCACAGGCTAGGCTCTCTATAAATATTAAATGGGTTTAAAATGGAGATTTAATTCCTGGCTTGAATTCATCTCGCAAAACATTTACCGAGTCTGTACTATGAGCCAGGACATTATGATAAATCAGCCAGTCCTTACCTTCAGGGAATTATTAATCATTTCTAATAGATTTAGGGAAAAGAAGAATAGCTGGCTTTTTTTTTTTTTTTAAGGCACTGTGTTAGGTGTTAGGTGTATCTGAATTATTATTGCAATTTCTCAGGTAAAACAGCAGATACACTAATGGGTTAAGTAACTTTGCTGAGGTCAGGAGGGGCAGAGCAGGAATTTTAGCCTGGAGGATCTGATTCTAGTAACACTCAACTCTCAGACTGAAAGGTGCTATGCAAATTCACAGTTCTGCCACTTAGAATGGAGGTCCTGTATCCAGGTTATCGAAATGGTGGCATTTATTTAAAGAGGAATAATATGACCAACATTGGACCAACATTATGTTCTTTATTAACCAGTGTGGATGCAGGAACAGAGATGCATTAGCTCCTGTTAAAACATACATGAATTTCGGTTTGGCTTCAGATCTGATCATTATATACCATTTTATTGGGCTCCCACTGCGCGCAAAACAAGTGTTCCCTGCCACTTCCTCTGCTCCGCACATCCCGGTGGGGAAGGAAAAGAGAAGGCGAAAAGGTTGTGCGGGGTGAGCAAGTGAGCATCCTGAGCTCCTAGGCCACAGCCCCGCTTCCGCACCGGCCACGCCCCTCAGCCTCGCCCTAGCCCCCCAAACCCAATTTAAACTCCCGCCCCCTCCGAATGACGACCAATGCCGGATCGGGGAGCCCGCAGGCGGCTGCGTATTGGCCGGCGCGCTGTTGCCGAGGTGACGGGTGGGCCCGGCGGGGTCACGTCAGGGCGGGGGCCAGGGTGCCCGGTGTTTACTGCCGTCCTCTGGTCAGGTCGAGTCTGCAAATCCGGCGCAGGAATTACAAACCCACCATCGCGGGACTCTTGAGGCTCTAGTACAA
>NW_005871151.1:3913760-4032391 GCF_000147115.1 Myotis lucifugus | reverse complement strand
GGTCACGCCTGGAGGAGGAGAGCCTGCAGGGCGATCCTGCGGAGGGACCGCGGGGAGCACGGGCGGCGGGGTCCCGGGCGGTGGCTGGGCTGGGCATTCTCCTGGGGGAGAGGGTTCCTAGGAGCGGTCCGTGTCCGTGCCCTGCGCTCCAACACTCGGAACCCCCCCCCCCCGCCCCCCCTCAGGCCTCGCCCCAGCCCCTCGGAATCCGGAACCCATTCGCTGCACCTGGAAAAGTGTGGCAAAGCAATTCAAGACTTTCTGATGGTGGTGCCCGGGGGGATGCGAGTGGGGTTATAACTGCAGACAGGGCTCCCAAAATTCATCCGAGTCGGTCTTGATGCTTAAGACCTGGCGGGCTGTCTGTAGGGTTCCTCTGAGAGGCTGCCGGACAAAGGAAGCTTTAGATATGCGAGAGTTTTAATAGTAGCAGTGATCTGTTCCTAGATTTTTCATTAAAAAATAAACACATCCTGAAACTTCTTTTTTTACACCACTTCGTTTTGTTGATTGGCAGGCGAAGTCTAGATTTCCCCCAGTCACCCAGGTGTGTGTTTTTTTTATCAAGTGACTTATTTCCAAAATTCAACCCTTTCCATTAACCCAGCTAGTGCCTCCCGATTTAAGAGTCTGGATCTGTTTTGAATAATGCCTGCTGACCTATTTTAGTGTCCGTTAGGAGAAAGAATTTGTATTTCCTTCAGCTGAGATCAATCAGATGCCACATCCTAACCCAACCAGCAAATGTAAACAGCGGTCTGATGCTGCAGTGTTTCCTAGGGGGTGTGTGGGTGTGGGTATGGGTGCCCTGCCAATGACTTTGTGACCTTGGGCCTGTCACTTCCCTTAACTCAGATCTTGGTGGACGAGTCAGTTTAAAATCCAAGCTTTATTTGTTTATTTATTTTAAAGTTTATTTTGATGCTCGTATACTGGGATCAGATATGGAAATCTGCTCAGGTAATTGGCCAAGTTTGTTTTTCCCCTTTGCCTGTCTGTGACCCCACATATGGAATATTTTAAGAGAAGGTACTAAAGTATGTGGCATTCTAGTCCTAGAGCTGTGAATGAACCCGAGTATTGATTTGTTGAAAAGTTGATCTCTTGCAGGTAAACTTTTATTGTCTTGAATTAAATTCCTATCCTTGTGACGTGCAGAGAGAGCCACCAGGGAACAAATCTTTCGATTCATATAACAATGACATAGGTTAATTAGTGCCTTGTGCCATAGATTAATTGGTGCCAAGGAGGGCAAGAACAGGATTCTCACCTGGGAGTGGCCAAAGAGCTCTGCTTGGAAACCTGGAACAATGTCAAGGCCACATCATTCACCATGATTTATATTTCTCCATCTACATGCCCTGTGGCCCTATGCAGTCCACTGCATGTGCACACACCCTACTTTACAAAAGGGTTAAGGACAATTATCCACATAAAAAAAAAAAAATTGGCCTGGCGGGTGTGGCTCAGTTGTTGAGTGTGGATCCATGAAGCAGGAGGTCAGGGTTGATTCCCAGTCAGGGCACATTGCCGGGTTTGGGCTTCAATCCCCAGTAGGGGGCGTGCAAGAGGCAGCTGATCAATGATTCTCTCTCATCATTGATGTTTCTATCTCTCTCCCTCTCCCTTCCTCTCACTCTAAAATCAATAAAAACATTAAAAATAGTAAAAAATGATAGAATGATTTGTAACATTTCCTTTAAGGTAGAGCCAGTTGAGTTCATTTACATTTTTATTACTGAACTGCTTATCTGGTGTGAGGATAGAGGGAGGAGTCCCATGGCTAAGTCAGAGTGATGTTAAGGTAGCTTTGAAATGGTAATGTAAGAAAATGGGAAAAATATGATTCTCCTTACACATATCTGGTTGATCACCCTACCCCCTTCCTCCCTCCCCCAGGAGCACATTCCTTCTTACATAAAGGGGGGTATAGTTATGTTGGAAAAACTCATGTCATTTTAATGAGTAGCCTTACTTTTGTTTATGACGGACAGCTCATGCAAGAACATGTTAGTCTCTCCTGTAGCTTGCTCTCTGCTAAAAATTACTTCATGTTCAGGGCAGAGCAAGATAGCAAGTGCAGACTGTGAAACATTAAGGAGAAGAACACATCATGAACAGGGAGTTATTGCATCACCTCTTTGAGGGACCTGCCCTTATCTTTGAGAAGTCATTCTCCAAACATTTCCCTGCTCAGTCCAGCTGGCTCGCTTGGGGATTGGGTCATTGTTATTTTGAAATTTTCTGTTAGCTGGTGGTATGACTTTAGTTTCAGAAAGGACATGCATCAGGAAGAGAGATGGCAGGTAAAAAACAAACCAGAGTGCAAAGGTACTTCAGTTCTTTCTGTAGTGAACTTAGACATTAGTATCAAATATGCTATTGACTGAGCTGCAAACTTGTAGTGCTGAACCCAAGCACAATGAAATGCATTACATTGATGTTGTCCCTGAAATGTCCCAGGATCATACAATTCAATAGCCTTACGTAAGCAACAACCACAACAACAAAAGTACAGAGAGAGATGGTGGGAAGGATGCTGAACTTGAGCCTGGAGAGTGCGGGTTAAGCTTGACTTTGGCACTGTGTTGGTTGTGTTACTACGGCCATTTCATTTCACCTTTTTTTTGAGTTTCTGATTGAAAGCACTCTGTACTGTAATTATTATAGAGTAGTGGAATATTACCATGTTGAAGGTGAAATGGCTTTCTCTGAATATTTTTCTGTAAGAACATGGCAAATTTACTTTCAGAGGAAGCATTAGTACCCTCTAATAATGCTCCCGAACTGGAAATCTCCATTATAAGCCCTGTTTTTCTCCCTAAGTGATCCAGGGAAAGCAGGTCATTGTTTCTCCTTTCCCCGAGCTATCTGGACAACTGCCTTTCTTGGCTTTTGTCTGGTGGAATTGGTTAATAGGACACATTGGTATTTAGTAGTGTACTTGAGTAAATTTGATTCTGTATGTCCACTATGTGGAGAAACGGATAGGCAGTAAAATGGCCAACGGCCAGAAGAAATCAGCCCCTGGGTCAGTCAGGCCCTAGATCATTCCGGTTAGATTTCCTTCACAGGAGGTTTCTAACCGCAAGCGCAAACGTAAACCCACCCTTCAATGTGCAGAGCACTGCACGCTGCTAGGAATTTAGGGCAGGGGCAGGGCAGCCAACAATGATGGTTGTAAAATGAAGTCAAACTTTCTTGCTCTTGAGAAGTTAATAGACTAGGTAGGAAGATTAACCATTAGAGAACAGTTGCAAAGCCAATAGAATACACATTGAACCTCCACGTGGCCAGGAGCTGTTGAATAATATAGTTCCATCCTAGAGGAGTTCAGCTATCAGTCTAGATGGGAACATGGGAGCCATTTAGTTTTAGTACATTTTTATTCCTCTCAGTGGAGGAATTTGATTTTTCCCTCCTGAGAGCTACAGTGGGAGGATTTGTATTTTCCACTCAGCGAAGATTTTCCTGCATTGACTCTAGACTCTAACCTATAGAGAAACATCTCTGTGTTTCTCTCTGTGTTTCTCTGTCCCCCACCCCCACCTCTCTGCCTCAGCCATCAGATTCTCTATACCTTTGTTTTTCTTTGAACATATTCTCTAACCAGGCAGAGAAATGAGCAAGCCTGCATTTGAGCTAATGATTTATAACAGGTCAGTCATTCCCTCTTATATAATTATACATATAGATTGTTAAGCGAGTCTGTAGTGTAAACCAGAAAGTCCCTTAAAAGTTTGGATGGTTCCAAGTATCTTCAATAGCCCATTTCCATGCAGACTAAGGCTGTAGAAATTGTTGACAGTAACAGTTACTTCAGAAGTATTCTGCTTTTGGTAGTTGATTGAATTGATTAGTTTTTCTTTCTTTTTAAAATAAATATATTTTTATTGATTTCAGAGAGGAAGGGAGAGGGAGAGAGAGATAGAAACATCAATGATGAGAGAATCATTGATCGGCTGCCTCCTGCACACCCCCTACTGGGGATTGAGTCTGCAACCTGGGCATGTGCCCTTGACTAGAATCGAACCTGGGACCTTTCAGTCTGCAGGCCGACCCTCTATCCACTGAGACAAACCGGCTAGGGCTAGTTGTAGTTTCTCTACCAGAGGTATGTGACTGGCAACTACCTAACCATAACTTTGTGGGCAGTTGATTATCAGAATGTTTCTACCATGGTTCTCTGGTAGTTATAAAACAAGAGTCTGAGGAGGAGGAGGAGGCATTTAATGATTATTTATTCCATTTTATCATTGTACCCAGGGAGTTAATACAATTCTCTTGGGTCCAATTATTTATATTAGTTATCCTCATCCCCAATTAGAGAATTTCATTCTCCTTTGGTGTAGCTATACAGTCCAGCCTTAATTGATATCTAGAAATGCTTTGGTAGTATTGAAATGCTGCCACTGTGCTTAGTTAGCATGAGTCCAGGCTGAACAGTGGTGGAAATACTATACAGTTTTGTTGATATCATCAAGAAGTCCTCTTATCTTGTGCTGCTCAGCTCACTTAGGCCCATCCTCCTTTCTTTTCTTAAACCTGCTGAACTCGCTTGTTTTCTCTCTGAAACCGTCTCCGCTGGAGAACTGCTATTTATTGTCTCTTGTGTTCAGATGTTGGCCTTGGGAGAGCCTCCTGCCTCCTGTGCATAGCTGTTCCCTCAGCCTTTAGACCAGGGATGGGGAACCTTTTTTCTGCCAAGGGCTATTTGGATATTTATAGCATCATTCTTGGGCCATAGAAAATTACCAACTTAATAATTAACCTGCTATATTTTGGTCAAACATTTAGCTAACTCACCCCTATTGCCTTGGCAGGGCCAGACCAAATGATTTCGGGAACCTTATACGGCCCTCTGGCCGGATGGTCCCCACCCCTGCTCCAGACCAACAAACAAACGTTCAAAGGAATTTTTTAACCCTCAAAACTTTGTTGTTATTGAATGTGTATTGGGGAGGGGGCAGGGGAAGATGATGCAAAATTAAGTCCTAAAATGTGTGGGGACACTGTGACGGATATAGCAGTTGAGAGAACAAAATAAAACGTTTGGGAGGCCTCCTTGGAAGAAGTTGGACTTACGTGACTTTGAAGAATAGGTAAGAATTGGAATAGCAGAAACAGAAACAAGGGCATTTTTAGTGCTGTATGAAATCAGGGGGATGGAGATGGGCCTGGTGCATTTCAAGGCGGTGAGAAGTCTGGCCTGCCTGGCTTTAGTAGTGCATATTGATTACAGGGAGTTTGGAAGGAGGTAAGAGTGGTCAGGATGAGGGTGAGGAGGACAGAGGCTTTTTTCATTTTATCATAGCAAATCCTGCTTTCCTCATTGATCAGCTGCATGCCCTTGAGCAACTTGCTTAAACTGTTGGTACCTTAGTTTCCTCAACTGTAAAATGGGGGAGTAACTATGGAACTGAGTGAAGATGAACTGAGTTAATGTATGTAAAGCGCTTTGTATATTGTTAAGTACTCAGATGCTATCTGTTAATATCGGGAGAGACATTCACAGCCGGTGTAGAAGGAGAGAGCAAGCATATAGGGTGACATAAATTAAAGCTGTTCTCTGGGATCCGTGCAGCGAGGAGGGTCTGGGGTGGTGGAGGTGTTGATGCCAGAGACCCCTGGAGGACAGACAGCCGGGCTGAAGGTGGACTTCCTGTCAGGGAGGAAGGAGGAAGGGGAAGTAAAAATGAACCCAAATTGTTAAAGCCTGGGAACTGGAAGGAGATGCTACTTACTACCTCTAAAGGGGAGGTAGGAAGAGGTAGGTGATCAATATCCTCTTGGATGTACCTCCTTTCAAGTGATGGTGAACGACAAGAGGGTGGAAATACCTCACCCAGGCATCACCACTGGTCCTTCAGAATCAGGAAGTTCACTTGTTCCAATCCCCAGAATTGACCTTGAAACCACGTGAATGGTTCATAAAGGTGACCTAAGTGAATTACTCAGTTCTGCCATGAGCCGCTTCTAGCTCAGTATAGACATGGCTTAAATTATAGCAGCTAAATGTCAATGCGTTACCTTAGGTCTGTACTTACATGGCCACCTTTCTTTTTTAAAAAAAATATATTTTATTGATTTTTTACAGAGAGGAAGGGAGAGGGATAGAGAGTTAGAAACATCGATGAGAGAGAAACATCCATCAGCTGCTTCCTGCACACCCCCCACTGGGGATGTGCCCGCAACCAAGGTACATGCCCTTGACCGGAATCGAACCCGGGACCCTTCAGTCCACAGGCCGACGCTCTATCCACTGAGCCAAACCGGTTAGGGCATACATGGCCACCTTTCTTTATTAATTTTTACCTACCTAAGGTGTGCCTACTCAGGAAAACTTGTAAGCAAGAGATTTTCTGTAAGCACTTCTACATTCATTAACATAATTTTGTATTTCCAGGACACATTGACCTGAATGTGTTTTCTCCATTGAAGAAATGAATCTGTGTCTTTTGTTGGCTTCTTGAAAAATAAACATTGCTTTGGATGAACTGAAGAGCTGTTGTTCTACTTCTTTGGGCCAAACTGAGACTATGACATAGTTTTAGAACTATTGTGGGTCAGAGGAGCCCTAGAAAGCTGTCAGAATTAAAGAGGATTTTGTTTATTTTTCTGCAGTCATGTTCTGCAGTTCTCAGAGGGGCTCTTTTATAAAGCAAATAAAGATGAAAACATTCCTGCACATTTTTATTATTTCCCATAAGAACCATCATTATTTTATGTTTCTGATAATTTATGATGAAAGAAGACATAAATCTTTAGTACTTTTTAGAAATTCTTTATGTATATAATTTTAGTTTTTGGTGTGTGTGTTTAAATGATCACCACTTAGTATGAAAGAAGAAATATGATTTAATGAAATATAATTTAACAGTTCATTTACTTGTGTGAATATTTTCAGGATATTACATCAGCTTTATAAAGTGCATATAGAGTAGTGATGAAAGAAAGGCATTAATTAGGCTACCTTTTCAAAAGTGAAAATGTATGTGGTCTTTCTTTTACAAAGGTAAGTATTTTCTTTGTATTAGGACGAGGCATGTGTGAGGAACTTATAACAAGAAGTATATGAATCTGAAAAATAATAAAAACATACTGGGAAGTATGGCTCACTCTTCTTAACTTGTAAGACTGGATTAGGTTGAAAAGGGACATGGGTCTATAGGAACCAAGATTAAAATTACTGAACTGATGTGGTATCTTGCCAGCTGGCTTGCTTTATCCTTCATTAGGAATAAAATTTTGTCTCTGTTTGCTAAGTTATATAAAATTTAATTCTCCCTCAAATATTAACTTTGCTACATATGTCTGTTCAAAAGAGAATTTCTGTTTTGGGAGGAGTGGGGCGGACAGGGATAAGAAGGGGTAGCAGGTTGAATGATAACTTAAAAAGTGATGTCCATGTCCTTATCCTTCAGTGTGAATGCTCTCTTATTTGGAAAAAGGACCTTTGAGATGTAATTAAGTTAAAGATTTTGAGATGAGAAGGTCATCTTAGGTTATCTGGGTAGGCTCTATATCCAGTGATAACGTGTTCTTATGAGAAACTGAAGAGGAGAAGACAGAGAGGAGAAGGTGGTATGAGTATGAGCAGAGTAAAGTGGCCAGGGGCCAAAGAGCCGCATGTGGCTCTTGAGCCGCAGTTTGCTGACCACTGGCCTAAGCCGGAGAACGTCAGTGTCGAGGAATGCCCACTGCCACAGATGCCAAGAGGCAGGGATGGCATCTTCCCGATGGCCCCGGGAGGGAGTGTGGACCTGAGACCCTGATTTTGTCCTTCTGGCCTCCCGAACTTCGAGAGCATAACCAGGGACCACCCAGTTTGTGGTGATCTGTTACAGCAACCGTAGGAAACTAATACAGGAGGCTTTTCTGCGGCTGTTTGGGAATGGGACAAGATTAGAATATACGAAAATATCATTAAAAACTCTATACCTGGAATGTAAATAATTATTGGTTGAAGTGCATACAGCACCATTCCATCCTGGTATGATTCATAAAGCACTTCAAGGTGGTTCAGAGTCTCATTGATTAGGAGACCAAATTTTTATAAAATATTTTGTAAAACCTGAAGAATATCTGAGAGGTCTTGTCCTCCTGATACCACCCAGTTCTCTGCTTCCCCGACACCAGCTGGGCGTCCTACAGTTGAAGCCAGGTCTGACCTACCTCCACGCAGTGTCAGTCACCATAGGTTTAAGGGCTCGGTGCCACCAGATGCCCAGCCACAAGCATTGTGTCCCCAGGTTACTTGCACTTTTTTTTTTTTTGGGGGGGGGGTGGGGGATATCCACAGCCCCATCCTCAGATTTTCTAATTTGTTAGAAAGGCTCTCTGGACTCAGAAAGGTATTTTACTTTCCAGTTTACATTTACTGGTTTATTGTAACCATTTACAATTACTTTTTGTCACTAGAACTGCATGTGATAGATACTTTTATGAAAGCAAACCTCCCCCTCTTCTACTTTTTAGGAAGATATTTAAAATTATGCTGATCCTTTACACCATTGGAAAATAGTCATTAACTCTTTGACCCACAAAAAATAATGGTCTGTTTGTTTTGTGGTGCTTTTATTCCACAAGAAACATTGCTACCTTGTTTCACCTATATTTCTCCTAAGGCCATTATGTTAATGTACCAAGGCTACCTTTAAAAAGTAGAGTCACTTTGGCAGGAAATGAAGTGGCACTGACAGGGATGATTGCTCTTTCCCCGGGGCCTGGAAAGAGGTGGCCACACCACTGTAAATATTTGTTTAATAAATGACAAATCACGGGAACCATACACACAATAGTTCTAACCAAAGTACTTTTTGCATAAATTAGAGACCTTCATCTAGTTAAGGATGATCAATATTTTGGTGAAGTGTGATTAAAATGTTGCAGTGAGGGAAATGATATGTATTCTTATATTTACAATAATTTTTTTGATTTCATACTTTTGCTGCACAAAGATATTTCACATTTTATATTCCTAGATATTCTGAGAGTTTTGCTGGGGGTTTCCAACAATTGCAATTTTTTCCCAACGATTACATTTTTTTTTTTTTAACTGAGAAGTTGTGTGTGTGTGTGGGGAGTGGTGGTGGTGGTGGTGGCGGGTTGGTCATGTTCTACCTGCCCTTGTAAACTTAAAATACCATGTTACTTTGCACATTTCCTTCCCTTAAAAAAACAAAAACAGAGCACATATTATAATTATATGTATGCCCTTGAAGTAGTGTTTCTGACTTCTTTGCCCTTCTCTCCATTATTAAATAGATGGTGATGTAAATAAGGGACAGTTGAGAACAAATAAATGATCTCTGACTTCCTTTGGGGAGGTAACTCCAGGCATCTGCCTTGGCCTGCTGGGAAGGGAGATGGTGAACTCAGCTGGGAAGAGGCCCCTGGGTGCCCAGAGCCGGTGCAATCTAGGTGAAGTGCATGGAGGGTTCCTGGTGGCTGATTAAAATAAGTGTTGATTAGACAACATGGTGCTGTTTTGAAACTAATTTCACACACATTATTGAGCCGTCTTCTCAGCGGCCTTTATCCCCCCCAGCGTTAGACACTGAAGCGCAGTGATTTATTGGCTGTTAGACAAATATTGGAACTAGGACTTGACTGGGGCCTTCTGCCTTCTGATTCCATGGTGTTCTTTTCCTGCCACCCTACTGTCCCTGCTGAGATGGAGGGGGTGGCAGCTGTCCCCTCCATTCTCCCTGTGGGTTGTCCTAGGTGGCCCTTCAATGCCGAATGGATTCACGGTCCACGTGATGGTCTCGGCTTTCTTTTCCCTGTAACACTTCACAGAATCAAGTTTCTGATACATTTGGTTCTCCCTTTTCCTGACCGCACCAAAACCCTCAATTCCCTACCCTTTTCCATGAAAATAAAAATGAGAAAATAGGGTATTATTTTAATACTGGACTGTCTTCCAGATTCTCATACTCGTTTTGACTTTGAAATAAAATGTTCATTTTCACGGTTTTTTGGTGGCACTAATCCTTAATTTTTTTCTCTCTCAAGTTACGCTGCTGTTGGCAGTGTTTCTTATGTTAAGATATATTTTTTTTAAGTTTTAGGATTTTTTGGTTTTATGATCTCAGATGCCAAAGCACTTTTTATTTATATAAGTGATAGTTGTGGCACAGAAATATTACCCTTCCCTGAAGAAAGGAACTACTTTTGTAACAAAATTGAGGTTTGGTCAGAGCCTTAAAAGTATTTGTTTGAGACACAGTCTTGATTATCTGTGTGCTCTGCAGGGAGTTTGCAGTAGGACAATCCTAAATTAGTATCCCCAGGGCATAGTTCTTGCAGTCTTGGCAATAACTTTTCCTGCAGACTCGCTTGCTTACTCTGTAGCACATCTTCCTTTATTTTGATATTTCTGTGACTTGTGCAGAAGTTATTTTAATTTCCATGTCATAGATATGGAAATCGAGATATTAAGTGGAATGTGACTGTTAATAATAACAACTGAGATATTTTTATGGCCAGACTTCGTGCTCTGTTTATGTGTATAGTTTTTTGTTTTTAATCTTCACAACCTTTGAGGAAGCTACTCTTATTACCCTCATTTGACACATGAGGAAAGTGAGGTTTTGAGAGGTTGAGGGACACTGTTACGTGGATAGTAAAGTTGGAACCAAGCTCTGTGTCGCTAGGTAAGGATACGAGGAGAAGGAAGTGTGGAGACTGTGTTGTGGGCGGAGAACCTGTGATGAGTGATAAGATTGGGGTCCAGAGAGATGGGTTGTTTCTGGCATGTCAGTGGGAAGCAGGAACGAGAGGGCTCCATGGCAAGTGGGAGCACGCTTATAAATGTATGTAACTCCTCTGGGGCTGGGCTGGTGTCCTTGACACGTCCTATGTCACGTAGGACATCACCTTCTTTTTGGCTCCTGACTTTGCTTTACTTTGTGACTAGTGCAGAGTGTGACATATAGCAATGCCAGATAGACCCCAGCTTAGAAGGGCTGTGGCTTAGAAAAGAAAATATTTCTCAAATCCATCTGTTTCTTTCTCTGTCAAACGAGAAGATTGGATGAGGTGATCTGTAAAATCCCTTCAGAACCACCACCTTGTAATATATAGGAATTGTTAAACATGGGCAGAATAAATTCTAAATTTAGGATTTGAATTTTATGATTGTCTTGTCCTTTTCCTGAAATAATCGTTTAAAACACCATATTCTGAAGTCGTCTCATAGAATATTACTTTACTTGGGTATTGGGCTTAAATTCTTTTTCGGGGGCGGGGGGGCTGAAAAGTTTTGTGGCAATACTAACTATCTCATTAATACAAACCTATCTTCCCCCCCCCCCCTCCTAGGCCCTGCAGGAGCGGCTAAAGATGTGTAAGTATTTAATATTATGATTTCCTAAACTCTTTCTAAGGAAAACACTCATTTTATGATTATGACCTTTAGATATAGGTAGGTATGGCCGAAGAGACACGGAAATACTTTCTGTACTATGTACAAATCAAGATTATCATTTGGTTTATGACTAAAGTGCTATTTGAAGAATGTGATTGTGACTTTTTTCCCCCCACAGATTTTTTTAAAAATTTGTTTTTAGAAAGAGAGGAAGGGAGAGGGAGAGAGAGATAGAAACATCAATGATGAGAGAGAATCATTGATCTGTCGGCTGCCTCCTGCATGCCCACTGCTGGGGATCGAGCCCGAGACCCGGGCATGTGTCCTGACCAGGAATTGAACCGTGACCTCCTGGTTCAAAGGTTGATGCTCAACCACCTAGCCATGCTGGCTGGCAGAAAAGTTAAAAGAGAAAAAAATCAGCTGCTATTCTACCACCAGAGACAACCATCATTAATAGTTTACACTATTCCATTTTTTCTAGTTCTGCCTGATTGTGTGTATATATGATCTTGTACATTGAAGTCTGTTACTCTTTTATTTAATTTTTGCGTGAAGGATAGGTAGGTGTACTTTTAGGCTAAAGGGTTGAAACCAGTAGAATCAGAAAAGCTGAGGGTGGTTTGGGGAGGGAGTTATCTGTGGTGAGGGAGAAAATAAATGATGGAATTAGGTATTAGAACAGGCGATAAGGATAAAAAATGTAGATTAACCTTAGAAACTCGAGATAAGGAGGAATGCATGGGTGAAGATACATGAAATTTAATCGCCTTAAGACAGACTCGCATGCATATCCTGGAGTGAGCCTTCCTTTTTCTCTCTCCCTCTGTCTCTTTAAAATTAAATCACAGGCAGTAACATGCAGAACAAAACAGAAGTGGCTTCAATGTGATGACATTTGGCTGCTTTCACAAACCTGCCAAGATCAGCCATGCTTTTTAAAATTGCAGTGAATGATCTTAGCTCTTTGGCACAAACAGGTTGTGTTGGGATATTTTTGGCTGGAGATGGCAGAAGCCCAGCTTAAACTGGCTTAAACAAACAAACAAAAAGGAATTTATTGGCACGTGTAACGGAAAAGCTCCAGGGGTTTGGCCTAATCAGCTGGGTTCAGGTAATCAAATGACAGGTACGAACACTCTCATCTCCGCCTTCCTGTTTTTGGCTCCACGGGTAGGCAGCTTTCCCCAAGTGGTGATGGAGATGCCAGTTTAAATCTTATCAGCTTAATGATTCCTGTGGGAAGAGGGCTTCTCTTTCCCTGTGGTTTGATTAAAAGTTCTAGGGCGAGGCTCTCTCTGGCCAGGACTGGGGTCCTGTGCCTCTTTCTGAAATAGTCAGTGGGCCAGGGAACGTGAGCTTCTCATTGGCCAGGCCTAGGTCATGTGCCCACTGCTGCAGCCAGTCAGTGCCATTAGCTCCACATGACTATTTGGCCGAAAAGTGAGAGAGTGGCAGTTCCCACTCCAAAGAAAAATTGAGATGCCGTTACCAGAATGGGGACAATTACATCTGGGCAGGCAGAAGCAAAGCATGTTCTCCATGTAGGCCAATTTTCATGTTATTAAAAAAAATCTCAACTTAAAATTTTAAGCAGTAGTTATAAAAATGTTATAAATATGTTTCAAATAAGAAATGCTATTAAACAAGTTGACTCAGGCTTAGTAGTTGCTGTTAAAAGGAAAAGACCATAGCCACTCACTGTACGCAAGATAACTCAAGTGCTTCTTTCACTTAAAACTTGTAAAGTGACATTTCATTAAGGTTCCTTTCTTGACAAAGCAATTTTATTCTTATGGAAAGTGGCAGCTGGAGAGAAAATTATCTTGGAATGAGTTAACATAAAACACGCTGAAGCTCTGTCTTTTAAAAAAAATGAAATTACGAATCTCTAGTCTTGAGTTTCCTTGGAATCCTTTATTCATTTCTGTATCTAAAGCACTTACATCAGCTCTCTGTTCCTTGTTACGAACCTGAGGGTGTCTGATGGACCCATCCTCTGTGAAGTAGCGGGCAGGGTGTGGAGGATGGGGGGGGTAGCATCGGAAAAGCGTGCATTTGGGGAGCAGAGAGACCTGCTGCCATTTACTAGCTGTGTCCTTGGTATTCTTATCTGCAAAATTGGAATAGCACTAACTGTGCAGGGCAGCCATCTTCATCTTTGCCATCATCCTCTGCAGTTAGTAGCTCCTCTTGATTGAGGGCTGTGAGCTGTAGAGCGACTCTAGCACTTCAGGTACATTATCTCATTCCGTACCCATGGCAGTCCGATGGGGACAGTCATGCTGTTTCATTTTGCAAATGAGGAATGAGGCAGAGAGCGCTTAAGTAACTACTCGAGGGTTATGATGGTTATTGGTACAGTAGGTTCTGTGTCCTAGGATAATACTTGGCATATGCTTTGCTGCCTCCTGTAAATGCTAGAGAAGGATTGGGTGGTTTAAGTGTTGTTGAGAAGATTTAGCAGAGCCTCCGCCATGAATACCTGATGGCAGAAGACCCGTTGCCTTGAGGGCCTTGCCTTCATAGAGATCACACAGTCCCAGTGGGTGTCCATCCGTACACGGTTAGATTTTCCTTGGGTAGGACCCAGCGGAATATGACCTTGAAGAGATAAAGTAGATGGGTGGCTTCCTCCAGGGATAGAGACCAGCAAATGTTGCTGAAATGCTTGACTACAAGGCATGGGCTAGAGAGACGGGGAGGGACGCCCACAGGGGCTCATGAATGGCATGTGTGTGTGTGTGTGTGTGTGTGTGTGTGTGTGTGTGTGTGTGTATAGGGACTGGAGATGAAGTTGCAACAAGACAGCGGGCGTCTTGGGACTGGGAACAGCGGAAGGAAGACTCTTCCCCCCCTTAGGGAGTGGGATTTTCTCCTCTGAAATGTCAGAGGTGAAGTAGTTCCAGGAACCAAGCTCCACTGAGCAGCCGTGGGAGTAAGTTATTAGAGCAGCAATTAAAATGGTTGGGATAGAGGAAGTCAGTGAAATGCGAGGCAAGAGGTCGATTGAATGATCATGACGCTTAGAGAGAAAGCCAAGGTCTTCAGTGCGTTGGGGCTGTTTGTAGCAGGGCTCCGGCGCCCAAGGGGAGAGGTTTTGAGTGAAGGCGGAATTGGCCCCGAGTGAAAGAGCTCTGTGGGGAGGTTGGGGAGCATGCTGGCTCCATCTCCTGTTTGGAGACTCTGGGATATGAGAAAACAAGCTGCATGTGGTCCAGGTTCTGGAGAAGTGATACCATCAGGGAAAAGCAGGGGTTCTTTAGGTAAGGAGGCGGAGAGAACATTCCTGACTGACTTATGGCAAATGATACTTTCACAGCCAGTGATGAAATAACCCCAACCCCGTGTGCTTCTTAGGAGAGCAGTAGAGGGGCAGGGAAATTGTAATTCAGCTCTGATCCATTAGCCCCATACAAGTAGTGAATGCTACTCAAGTTCTCCAGTAATACATTCTAGAAGAAAGAAGGGGACCGATATTGCCAAGGGGCTCATCCAAGGAAGAGATTTAAAGGTGACTCTCCAAAGAAGTTTTGACACTGGGAAGAAATGAATGAGGTTTGCGAATATGCCGAAACAGTCCACGATAAAACATTAATTCGATCCTAAATCAAATGTAATTGTTTGGTAGACTTGATCAGAAGCACCCTAAAAAGCAGGAGCCGTCATAAAAACATTATAAAGAAAGTTAAATAATTATACTTTATCTGGAGAACTGTGGTGTGACTGGAAGTCAGTATTGTCAATTAACAAACTTATTCCGAAAGATTACGATGAATGGCAACTAAAAGTAGATAGTTAGCTACGCTCAAAGTCTCCAGAGGCGTCCATATTAAATTTTTACTGTTTACAAATCAAACTAAGTTGGTGGCACTGCAAATATGGAAAAAGAAAAGACTGCAGGCTGGTTTTCAGCTTCTTAGATCATTGCTAATAAGAATAGCTCTAGATTTAGAATATTTTTCTTGATGAATAAAAAAATAAATCTCTCTCTCTCTCTCTCTCTCTCTTTTTTTTGCCACATAACTATGTTAGGTCTGGAAAGCTAGGGAAGTGAACTTTGTGCATTTTAAGGCAGGCTATAGCCAGGATGAGTTAGGAGATGCTAATTGAGTGTGGGGGAGGGAACTCTGTCTCACATTTGTCATCTGTATTTGTTCCTGAGAGTGCACACAATGGATCCGTGCCATGGTTCCATTATTTTACCTTTGAAACCCCTTTTAAGGTCACTTCAGATAGCTCTTTTATACAACTCAGAAACTGAGCAAATAAGTGAATAAAACATTTTGACTATCATGTATTACTGAGGAAGAAAAAAGTAATGGTTTATATTTGATATAGTAACTTTGGATAAAGTTTCTTTCTTTCTTTTTAAATTTATTGTTTTTGTTAATTCTCACCCAAGGATATTTTTCCATTGATTTTTAGAGAGAGTGGAAGGGAGAGGGAGAGACAGAAACATCCATGTGAGAGACACACATCGATTGGTTGCCTCCTGCACACACCCCAACCAAGGCCGGGGGACCTGTAACCAAGGTACATGCTCTTGATTGGAATCGAACCCAGGACCCTTAAGTCCACAGGCCAACGCTCTATCCACTAAGCCAAACGGCTAGGGCCCCTCCTTCCCTCCTCCCTCTCTCCTCTCCTCTCCTCTCCTCTCCTCTCCTCCCCTCCCATCCCCTCCCCTCCCCTCCCCTCCCCCCCTCCCTACCTTCCTTCCTTTTCCTCACCCAAGGATATGCTTTACATTGATTCTAGAGAGAGGACAGGAGAGGGAGAGGAAGAGAGAGAGAAACATTGATGTGAGAGAGAAACATGCACTGGACTGGAGATCAAACCTGAAACCTCAGTGTGTGCCCTGACCCGGAATCGAGCCTGCAGCGTTTTTGGTGTATGGGACATACAATTGAGCCACCCGGTCAGGGCTGGATAAGGTTTCTTTTAATTAAAGTGATAGTTATTGATAAGATGGAGATCATAGTAGTATAAACTGATGGAAAGATTTAGGTATTCTGTACAGATACTTGGTTTTAAATAGGAAGGCACAGAATACAGTGATAAACAGGAGAGGCAGAGGAAAGCCATCTCGCCCCAAAGAGCAACCACAGGCACGTAACTGGTTTGGAGGCAGCCCACCTCCTGTGAACCTTGACTTGAAAGAAGTCAGAGAGAAATCCGGTCTGTCTGGTTCGTTCAGGAAGGGTCTACAGACCTAGTGTGAAGCAGACAGGGTCTGAATCAGTGCAGATGTTCAGTCTGATAAGGGTTAAGACATTAGCAAGTTCACAGGCAGTAGGCTACAGGTGTTGGTGGTAACTGAGATAGAAGAAAGCAGGTTTGAAATCTGAAGTTATCCAACTGTAAGTTTAGTTGTGGTTGCCGATGGTTAGTTCCTCTTTTTTTTTTTTCCTTTTTTTCTGACATGCTTGTGTGAGGGCCAAGTGTTGGGCCAGCTTTGGTAAGAGAGATGTCACTCAACAGTATACCACTCTGCAAGGGTCTGTCAATTTTAAAATGTCAACTGAAGATTTATCTTTTTAACCATCTCCAAAGTGGGGGAAATATTAGTGACTAGTGGTCCACCCTCAAACATATTTATTGATGCTGTGACCAAGAATTTGAGTCAGTGCCTGTGAGCAGGTGATCTCACTTTAGGTTATCTTGAGAACCACTGGGTTAACCTTGGACGTTCTTTCTCCTTGAACACCTCTCCGTTGGTAAAAAAGAAGCTAATTT
Source organism: Myotis lucifugus (assembly GCF_000147115.1). Lineage (NCBI taxonomy): Eukaryota > Metazoa > Chordata > Mammalia > Chiroptera > Vespertilionidae > Myotis > Myotis lucifugus. The sequence goes on along the minus strand of NW_005871151.1, from coordinate 4,015,281 downwards.
TTTGCTAACAAAAGAGACCCAGTTTTAATGAAATGCCCAGTGTATTTTTTAAACATGGTCCAAAATAGTTAATACATATTCCATGGTTCTTAGAAAATGTTCCTTTGGCTTAAAAGGTTTTCTTCATAAGATGGTATGTGAGCTGATGATTAAAAAATAATTGCACTGTTACATTTTTTTTCAAACACTACAGCACTTTCCACAACTTTTCAAATGATGTTTATGGTCAGAAAGAAAGCACTCTCTTCATAGCGGAGAACGCAGGTTACCATTAGGCTTTCGGTCATGCTCTCTCTACAGCAAACACGCTTAGCACGCAAGCTTACTCTGTAGAGTAGTGGCTCACATATAACTAGAAAATGGAATAACTTCTCGTTAACAATAATGCAAGTCCTTTAGTACTACTTTGCTCCTTTGCTCTCTGGACTACAGAAGCAAGTCTTCCTTCTAAGATTGATCCCGGGCACAGCTGTGGAATGGACGATGTCGATACCCAAAACCCAGCCTTAGTTCTGGCCCTTCCTGGGGTCTATCCCTTCTCTCTCTCTCTCTCTCTCTCTCTCTCTCTCTCTCTCTCTCTCCCTCCCTCCCTCCTTCCCTCCCTTCCTCCCTCCCTCCCTCCCTTACACACACACACACACACACACACACACACACACACACACACTCATGCTTCTCTCTTTGGCACAGAGGCACACGTAACTGATCATAGAGATCTTGAATTTGTAACTTTAGCCAACAGGTACAATTAAACTATACTTAAATCTCATCCTTTCTAGACCCTTAAAATTATTCACATAGTTGGTTGCTTCTATATATACCTTTGAATAAAAAAAAGCCGACCTATTTGTGTCCTTACCTCCCTTTACTCTTTACTTCGTTAGGGAGGCCAGAAGTCAAGGTGGGCTGTGACTTTCCCGTCTCACTGCATTTGGTCATCCTATCAGGGCATTAAAACGGTGGTAAACTCAAGGGTTTCTCTGGCAGAGTTTTAGATTCAGTTCCATATTGCAGGGAGGATTTTGTGGCTGTTTAGTCCCTGGTGAGAATAGAGGCAGCTGATGTAGCCTCTTATGTTTCCTATTTCCTCTCTCAAGAGCACGAGACTGGCCCAAATTAGAACTGAGGTGAAACTAATGACAGAGAGTGGACTTTCTTTGCCGTCCAGGAACTTTCTGTTTTCCTGGCAGTGCCGTTGAGAAAGGGGGTAGGCCAGTTGGGTGGGAGGCATGGAATTGGGGTGGTTGCCTTGTTAGGGTACAGTTGTCCTCCTCCAGACTCACTGTAGTCACCCATTTGCCGCTAGACCCACAAATAGAGTCAGACCCCAGTGCTCCCCAAAGGGACAAGTGCACAGTCTGACCTGGGAGGAGCGAGCTTAGACTACAAAACAACTGCAGGGTTTTGTAGGCTGTATGACCAGACACCGAGGGAATGTGTCTGGGAATGGATTCTAAGGGTGTGCAACCAAGGAGGAAGGAGTATCTATTGAATTAGACTGGATTTATTATCTAATGGAGATTCTAGGTTTAATAGCTTAGGTGCACGGCTGGGACAGTTCAGTTAACTCAGTTGATGAAACAGAATGAGCTTGCACTCTAACCAGGGAAGTTATGACAGAGCTTCCCTGGTATAACGGAGAGGAAGGGGACCCAAAGGCTTAAGGGGAAAGGAATGCCGGTATGAATCTCTGAAGTGTGACCTGCTCCGTTGAGAAACAGAATAGGGAGTACTAGTATCTCTGATAAGCTCTGAGGTGGCTTCCCCCATAAGATGGCTATGACAGTGGGAGAAGCTGTCCCTGAGATGGGCCCTTAGGAGCGGAGGCCAAGTGGTGGTAGAACTTAACACGTGAGACAAGATGGGCACACTTACTGTCATGGGCAGCAGGGTGAAGAGGCAGTAAATGTTTTATCCCGGCCCTGGCTGGTGTGGCTCCGTTGGTTGGGCATTGTCCCATCACTGCAAGGTTGCCAGTTTGATTTCCTGTCAGGGCACAGGCCTGGGTTTTGGGCTCCATCCCCGGTAGGGGGCATGCAGCTGATCCATGTTTTGCTCTCACATCGATGTTTCTGTCTCTCTCCCCCTCATTTCCTTTCTCTCTAAAAATCAATTTTAAACATCTTAAAAAAATGTTTTATCCTGGAAGGATCTTTAATCGTAGCTAGTTGATCACAGTCTCCATTGGGATGAATTAGATGGACGGCCTTTTTAAAGGTTAATATTCTTCCTCTGTGTATTTCTATAAGGGGAAAACTTCTGGTCTGGGAGTCAGGAACCTGACTTGAGTCATCACCATGGAAACTCAGTTTCTAGACCCAAAGTAGTCTCTGAGCCCCTTGATTTAAAGGGGAGGCCATGCTCCCTGAGGGAACATTAAACATGGCCACAGGCATGTGCTGTAGATAATCCTCCGTCTTCCCCAAAGGGGCTCATGTGCAACTGTGTCTAGAGCTAAAAAAAAAAAAAGGACCTGGACTTTTTACACATTTCTAGACACTAGCTCTGAGTTTATATTAATACCCGAGGACCCAAAAGTGCCACAGTGGCCCACCAGTCCATGTGTGGACCTATGGTTGTGAGGTGAAAAATGGAATTTTGGCTAATGTTCAGAATTACAGTGGGTGTAATAGTCTGCAGACCCGTGCTCTGGTTATTTTCTTAGTTCTTGAATTCATGATTGGAGAAGACATATTTGGCATCTGGCTGACTCCCCACTGTTGGCCCTCTGACTGGTGACGTAAGGCTATCTTGGTAGGAAGGGCTAAGCAGAAGCCAGTGGGATTTCCCCTCCCTACCAGGATAATAAACAAAAGGAATACTGCATCCCTGGGGGAATTTCAGAAATTAGTGTCCTCACAAAAGACTTGAGAAAACAAAGGCATGGAGATACCTCTCCTACCCCCATTGAACTTGCCTGTGTGGCCTGTGCAGAAGGCAAGTATATTTTACAGGGTGACTTTGGAGTATTGTAAACCTCATAAAGAGGTGATTTCAATTTCAGCTGCTGTTCGAGATATGGCATCTTCATTGAGAATAACCAACAGAGCCCTGGCTTCTGTTATGAAAACTTTGGTCTGGCAAATCCTTCACCTCTGAGCCAGTTTGCAAAGATTACCAGGAGCAGCTTGTTTTTCCTGACAGTCCACCATCAGTCTTGCCTCTGTGTCCTATCCTCTGTTCTGCACAGCACATCCTACTGATCTAATATATTGATGACACTGTAAGTGAACCTGATGAACAGAAACTGACAAGTACTTTAGATGCGTTAGTGAGACGGGTTCGGTGGGTGAGATACAGCCCATTCTTGCTGCCAAGTGATGTATTAGTTAGTGCCCAGTCAGGGTAAGGGAAATCACGAACCATTTTGGCAGAGAATTTCCTGTGAGGACTTGGTGAAGCAGACGTTGGAGGATTGAAAAGGTAAGAAAGGAAGGCCGAGATGAACAGAACCAGTAATAGTGGGAAGAGGCTACCCGAGCTCAGGCTAGAGTGACAAAGGAAAGAGGTTGAGGTTATGAACATCTAGGAGCTGAAGGAAGAGGGGTTCTCAGGGGCTGGGGCCCAGATTCTGAGGAGAGAGTGCTGCCTGGCTGCTGCTGGGGAGACGGGGTGCTCCAGGCTGGAGGTGACGCATCTGACTTTTGAAATCCCTCAGTGATCTCAGCCGCAGGCCACTCAGTAGCCACTGCCCCCAGCCCCCCACTTGAGCTGTAGTGACCAGAAAAGGAGAGTAAAGGGTCCTGCTCTGGACACGGGCACCAGCTGCTGGGGGATGCTGACAGGCATAGTCCTTTTCCTCCTTTGCATTTGATTGCCAGCATCTCCTTGGTGGAGCCTGCCAGGGAGCCAGATGGCCAAGGGGAGTGTGGTTTTCAGAACCCCAGCCCCAGCATCACAGAGCAGGGGGTGGGGACTTGGTGGGGAGAGACAGTAGCTTCATGTCCAGCACATGTCTAGCAAGAGCGCGTTCTGTCTTGGTATGCCACATGGTTGTTTCTGGGTCACCTTTGGTAATTTGTGCTAGTTTCCTTTCCCCCTCATTGAGCCTGGCCTTTGGCTCCCTAGTGGTGACCTTGGGGCCAGGGCAGGGGAGCGGAGAGGGAACCTGGTAAAAGTTACCTTTCACTTTTGATTTTGAGGTGGTTTGGTGTATGGTACCTGGTCCCTTACCTCCTATAACCCTATGTTTTTGGTTCTCTTGGTAGAAGCCTTATTTTCAAGGTGTCTTCCTCGTTTACAGTAGATTTCTCATTCTTCAGCACCTCTGCTTGTTGGTGTCTGGGCCTTGACTCCTGAACGCTGTTAGAACTATTACTTAGAAGTGCATTACCCCGAGGAGGTTCATCCTGGCTGATGTCTGTCCACTTGCTCCTTTTCTGAGGGAGCAAGATTATGGGCGGGCTGAGTCACAGCGGTACTTGGACCAGTAACCCCTGAGTAGTGTCATCAAGAACAGCAGAGCATTTGGCCTCTTTGCCAGCTCATCTGCTGTGAGCTGGCCTCGTTTTCACTTGATCTGTTCCAGCGTGGAATAATCTAATCTCCGGGCTCGCCTCTCGAAGGGAAGATTCACGGGTGAGGTCATCTCGTTTGCTGCTTTTCCTGATCGGCTCCAGCACCGGCAGAAAGTAGAGTAATGAGGCCTGTTTCTGAGGACTTTCTAGATTGTCCATGCCGCCGTCCTCCCAGAGCCGGGAGGTGTGGCTTTGTGTTCTGTCCTCCCTCCTTTCCCCTTCACGGTTTGGGGGACAGATTTTATAAACCATCAGCCATCACAGCTGCAGGCCACCCAGTAGCCACCCTTCTCCCACGTAAGCTGTAGTGACCAGGAAAGAAAAATAATCAAGTCCTCAGTGAAGCAGACGGGCTCATCCCAGAGCTGACCTGAGCAGGGTCCTCGCCTGGACGTTCTGGGTTTGTGAGGCCGAAGAAGGACCGCGATGGACTCATTTCATTCCCTCGGAAACTGAATGGAAACCTGCCTGTGCCCACAGTGAGGCCGCACAGGCTCACCAGATCCCATTACATCAGCTCCCAGTGGGAACCTGGGAGATCCCAGGCTCATCACAAGCTCCCTTTGGCATCTGAATGTCTAAGAAAATATTAGTGAATTCGCCGTGAAGGCCGGTTGATAACAAAACCTTTCAAAATGTGTTTTGCGAGAGGAAACGAGCGCAATGATATCTTAAAATGGTGTCCAGATGGGCAGCCCCGGTGTCCGGACAGCCAGGGCGTCATTCCAAACCCGAGACTCTCCCAAGGATTAGAGTCCCAAAGACTTACGTTTCTTGCTCAGTTGTTTAGTGGTCAGATTAACTTAACCCCCCTGTTTTGAGCTGCCTCAAGATAATATCCACTTCCCATATCAACAAGAAAGAACCTGTCAGATGAAGGGATTGAGAAGTACAGATTGGTAGTTACAAAGCAGTCAGGAGGATGTAAAGTGCAGCAGAGGGGATGTAGTCAGTAACATTGCAGTAACTGTGTATGGTGTCAGATGGGAACAGATGGATTGGAGTGATCAAAGTATAGAAATGTCTAATCACGGGGTTGTATACCTGAAACTGATAGAACATTGTATGCCAACTGTGATTAAAAAACTAACTAAAAAATTATTTAAAAAATGAAAGGCAAAAAATATTATAATCTAGTGAAAAGGGAGGCTGTGTACTCCAGAAAAAGAAAATAGTTTAAAATAACCCCACGCTCTTTTAGAAAAGTTAGTCCCCACACCAGAAGGAGGATTTTGTAGCTCTCGCCTGCAGCAGTAGTGACCTGGTGGCAATTCCACCGGTTTTTCAGGGCCTTTGGCTCAACAGCTCCGGGCCTTCCTTTAACCAGGAAGCTTTGTTGCTGCAAATTCTTCTTCCTGAGGCCACAGCCTGTGGAGTTGGGGCCAGACCACGTCATCCCAGCTGGTAGTGTGCTGTCCTCTTGGACGTGAGCAGGGCAGCATTTGGTCCTCAGGCAGTGAAACACAGTGGCTTGGACCTATCTGTTCAGAGGGGATTTAGTTTACTTACTTACTTTATTTATTTTTTAAATATACTTTGATTGATTTCAGAGAGGAAAGGAGAGGGAGAGAGTGATAGAAATATCAATGACGATGTGCCCTCAACCGGAGTCAAACCCAGGACCCTTCAGTCCACAGGCCTACACTCTATTCACCGAGCCAGACCGGCGAGGGTGGATTTCGTTTACTTTGGACCAAGCATCATTTCTGACCGAATCTCAGTCTGGATCTGATTTTTCAGGCGAATAAATTCTAATGTAACATCTGATCAGGACAACTTTGGCACTTGGATAAAAATGAGTTCCGCAGCAATTTGTCAAGTTCTACGAAGATGGATTGACTACGGCAGCTGCTAGAGGTTTCTCCTAATGCTAATGAAACGTTAACTAAGACTCTTCTACCATCTTGGTTCCTCTTTCCTAAGTGGGATGGTACAAATTGGGAAGATCCAGCTTGGGAGATGGGGTGCTTCTCTGGTTTGAATTAGCATGGGCTCACGGTTTATGGAGCAGGAGTTGGAATCACACTGGCCTGTGTTTGCATTCTGACTCTATTATGTGGGTGTGTAACCCTGGGTATGTTACTGAACCATTCAGAGCTCAGTTTTTCATCTTTAAAATGTGGCCACCACCACTTTTGCAGGGTAGTAGTGAGGATTAAAGGAAATAATGTAGCACTAACAGGGACAGTCACACAGCAGGCTGTGAGCCAGTGGTGATGCTCAAGGCTTTTGATAGAGTCGGTGGGGGCGGGGGGGGAGCCCACTTTAGGGGAAGCCACCTTGTTGGTTTGTCACTGGAAGTGTTATTGACCTTTACATCTTCCTATTTGAGAGGCAGAGTGGTGGGTTAGAATGCAGAGTGTGGCTTTGGTGCCAGGGGCATGAGGTCAGTGTTGGTCTTGCCTGTTGGTCTCGCATGTGTATTAACGACATGGCTCTCTGAACCTGTTTCCTCAGGTCTGAACTCTCCGAGTTGTTGTGAGGAATAGCACTGATGGTGTGAAGTGCCCCACACTGTACCTGACACATGAGAGGGACTCACTGATGATGCCATATTTGCCCATATAGTCTTCGGTCTCCAATCATCGTATTGCAGGATAATTGTTTGTGGAAGGAATGGGTGAAGCAGCAGTCTTATACATGGGGGCATATGTACAAAGGCAGGCATTATAAATTATTTGAAGGTTTAAAAGAATAGACATCTTATAAGTATAAGTGGTATTTTTTTCACATTTTGTATTATATCTGAAGCTTAATTTGTTATCCAATAAATGTGGTAGCTACATGATCATTTCCTGCCAGTTAGATATGTAAGGTTGTTGATTGTTTTTTTTAGAATGAATACAATTTTTATTTGAATGCCATTACAAACTACTGACACATATGAATACAGACTAGGTTTTAGGATATTGAATAATATATGATAGATTAAAATTATTTGTGATTTTGTTATATTTGGGGAAGTTAAAATATATTTTAAAACTTTGACTCTATCCTTAAGCAGAACTAAGAAGGAAAATAATTAAAATAAACAGATATATAACTGGATGTGAAAAGGTTAGCTATGGCAGAAAATATGTCCCAATCTATCAGTTACATATAGCTTCAAAAATAATTTCATGATAACCTTTGTCACTCAGGACCAAGTAAACCTTTCTAATAATCTTGAACGAGTTTGTCACTATCATTTTCCTATTACCTGTACTAACAAGTTATAAATCAATTTTAATTACAAGGAGTAAACAACACTTTGTTATACCACTTCGATGAGCATAACACCATTTTTAATACAGTATGACTTTGACACCTTTGGATTAAAAAATGACCCAACTTGAGCAAGAGAGAAATGAAGTTGGTAATTATCTGGCCAGTGCAGGTTATGTGCTCAGTTGGATCAATGAGACCTCCAGGGGATCTTGACCTCAATTGGAGTATCAGCTGTGGGCATGGCCAGTGTGCAAGAGATAATTGTCACCTTTATAAGCCCGTCCTTTATAGATTTGGAACTTACTGGCTGTTGCAATGAAGTAAAATCTCATGTACATATACATTTGGAATATTGACTGCTTTGAAGTGGGTGAACCCACAATTAGTCCCTAGATAGTCCCTAGAATTAGAAGATTCAGTGAAGCTGTTTAGATGTTTTCATTTTGCTTTTCTTCTTTAAAATTTTATTATTATTATTTTTAATATATTTTTATTGATTTCAGAGAAGAATGGAGGAGAGAGCGATAGAAACATCAATGATGAGAGAGAATCGTTGATCGGCTGCCTCCTGCACAACCCGCACTGGGGATTGAGCCCGCAATCCAGGCATATGCCCTGGCCCGGAATTGAATCGAGATCCTGGTTTATAAGTCAACACTCAACCACTGAGCCATGCCATCTGGGCTGCTTTTCTTCTTGACTGAAGCCCCTAAGAATTGTATGTTGAGTTCAGCCAGATGTATTTGGATCTCGTTGAGTTTTCATTTTCTTTCAGAAAAGTAAAGTATGTATGCTAACTAGTGCTTCAAGGAAAGCTTCCTGATCCTCTTAGAAATATGCCAAGGAATTCTAGCAGAATATGGGTTCCCCTTATACCAGGAAAGGGGCTGTGCATTTTACAGTAGTGATTCCTTCTACAGACTTCCCGTTAAACATTTCCTCCTTCTCTTTGCAGTAGATCATGTATGAAGTGGTGGGAGTTTTTTTTTTTGTTTTTTTTTTGTTTTTTTTAGATAAAAAAAGATCTAATTGACATGAATTCTTTTTGCACTAAAGAAATACTTCATACCTGGAGTTGCTCCACTGAACTGGCATGAGAAATACGAAGTCATAGTGTATTAGGACCCTGGAAGGGACCTTCGGAGCCATCTGGTCGACCCCTTTATTTTACAAATGAGATACAGGTGGGCCACTTGCCCACAGCCTCTCAGTCACACAGGGGGCGGGTGGCACAGCTGAGAGAAGAACCAGGGCTTCCTGACGCCTCATTTCTGTGCTCTTCCCCATGTTGGCTGCCCTCAGCATTTAATTTTGTTTGCAGTTGAGCTTTCTGGCATTTGTTGGGTTTGCATAGTTTGTTAGGTAGAAAATCACCAATTTTTTTAAATGTATGAATGATTGAGGTGGAGCCAGAACACTGTGTAACAGAGATACTTGATGGAAGAACTTGAAATCAAATAGACTTTAACTCAGAGTTCCTTTTCTCATAACCAAAAATGAAGTCTTTGACTACATAACCAAATGGCTCATAAATATGTTTTTGATCTTTCAGAACAGAAGACTCGTTAACAGAAGATGACAAGAGGCGGTATGTTTGATAGTGAAGCTGGCTTTAATTTGAATAATTTTGGCCACATCTCATGGATGTAATTTAACGTGCTTTAATTTGACTCACAAATTTAATTTAACACTGTAGCACACTACCAATAGAGTAGAGACTCCACCAAGACAACTTTTGGCATGGAGTGTGTGATCTGGAAAAGAACTTGCCCAGGGTTCATTATCTTTGCCTCTTTCAAGCAAGTTTGGTTTTTGTCCTATGCACGCGGCCTGTAGTAGTTTTCACCCTGTGGCCATTGCGTGTGCTATTCTTCCTAACTGGGTGACCTCCCTTTATTCTTTCAGCCTTCTCCGTCCCCCCATTCCTCCTCTGGTTAACTCTCCCTGCTCTCATTAGTCCTTAGCTCTTTGTCTCAGAATTTTATATTTATGTCTACCTATAGCTGAAATGTTTCTGTATGTCCATAGCAATGAATATCACTTTGGCCCCTGGGAATTCTTGATAAATATTACGTCACTCCACCGATATTTATTTCTATATCTCTTTTCTTCTTTCCTATTGTAAGTAAAATATCTAAAATTCCTACTAACTTAATACAGCTTTCTTTATATATGTAGCTTCTTTTAATAGAAAATAAATTACATTTCCAAAGGCAATAACAGTCTGAATTCTACTTTTGAAAAAACATGAGTTATTTTAATAATTCTTTAATTGTTTGAATTACTCCATGCTTCTATTGCTTTCTTCAAATATAAAGTTCCATCGAAATTGGTCTGATTTTTCTGTATCTGCTTCTTGAAGAAACTATGGAGGAGTGTATGTTGGTCTCCCATCTGAAGCTGTCAACATGGTATCTAATCCAACAAAGACAGTTCAAAAAAGTAAGCAAAATCACGTGATGTTTATTTTCTCTAAAGATGTATTTTGTGTTTTGTGAAAAATATGAAATTTAAATTTCAGCCTGCTTATCTCCACCTACATATTACTGAGTAGCAGGGAACCAGGTCTCTGGTCTTGGAATCATTTGTTGAAATTACCACTCCTATGATGAGAGCCATAATTTAGCCTCTGTCTGTGGTTATGCTCCAGGGGTATTGGTATGTTTCATTTTTAATTAATTTCAGTGGTGATCAGTGTGAAAATGGAAGTTAATGTGTCTGTCAGTCTACGGGTTTTTTTTTGTAGAACATACAAGTAAATTCTTATATGTAGAACACACAAGGTAATGAGTCTAGCGATTAGAGGAAGAGTAACTGCCTATTGTACAATTAAATGAAGTAAGGTTAACAGTAATTGTGAAGTGAGCGAGGTCCTGTTGATAATAGGTGTGACTGCAACCTTGTAGATAGCTTCTTGCTTAAGTAAACTTTTAAGTGAGGGTTGTGGTAAAGAGTGCTGATTTACTGGGCACTGCACAGTTGTCTCATGAGTTTTAAAGAGCTATTCATATATCTAATGTGCACACAAGGCTGTGTGACATTAATTTTAGCATACATTATTTATTTGTTCCTCATTGCTGTTTCTCTACTTTATGATTTGAATTAGCAAATAATGTATGTCACGATTCTTTGTGCTTTTATGAGAAACTAGAATATGTTCTGAATATTTAACCTTTTCTTAATTTTCTCTTTAAGATTAGAAGAAAATATGACAATAATCAAGAGGTACTGTATATTTTTCTAAATAATTGGATATGCTTAGCCTTGATAAATGAACTATCGGTATTATTTTACTATGTATTTCTAAGAAATCGTGGACTTCAAGATTAGGAGGGAGGGTTCATCTTGTGCGCAAATCTATGGAATGGAACATGTTTTATTGTAAAGAGTCTTTAATGATCAGATCAATTGCTTTTGCAGGTTTTAAAATATTTTTTATTTTCTTTCAACTGAAACTTAATTCATTCAATACAATCAAGCCAAGAGTTTACCAAAAACAGTGAGATTTCACTCTTCATTGCCTAAAACGTTAAGGGGCTAGGACCTTAGAAAGACAGGGAGAGACTAGAGAGGATAGGGCTGGGAATTAGGTTAGGACCCACATTAAGTGTTTGACAACAGCCAGGAGTTAGTTAATGTACATAGAGGAGATGTATCAGTACCAAGACTCCAGTGGAGATGGGCAAGCCATCAGTGCCAAGTTATGTGGGAAGGAGGAGTAAAATCACAGGCCAAGTTTACTGCTTGGATATCATAAAGCATGTTCAATGTAGACAGAAGAAAACATTGTCTAAAGGATGCACCATGGACCTGGGGTCCTGGTGAAGAGCTTGGAGTTAGAATTAAATAAGATGAACAAGAACAGGTGAAAATAGCTTCATTTATTACCTACCCCCAGTCTCTGAAACATACCCAGCATCCTTTTGGTAGGGGCAAGAGCCTCAGCCCACCTGGTCTAACAACACATTTGGTGGGTGGATCCCACTGCCTTTCAGTAGTGCTGGATAACATCTTTTGCCTCTTGAACCTCCAGTGATCAGGAATGCTCTGTCTCCTAAGATTCCTGAGGTAGCCCATTCTCTTTTGGGAGCCATACAGCCTTGGGTTTGAATTCAAGCTCTTTTACCTATGAGCTGGGCAAAGTGCCCCCCTCCCCTTTTAAAAAAAATTCCTCACCCAAGGACATGTTTTTAGAGAGAGGGGGAGGAGGGGAGAGAGGAGAGAGAAATAGCAATGTGAGAGAAAAATATTAATTGGTTGTCTCCTGTATGTGCCCTGACTAGGGATTGAACCCACAACCTTTTGGTGTAAGGGATGGCACTCCAACCAACTGAGCCACCTGACCAGGACGACTTCCCCTTTGTTGTCTCCATTTTTTTAATCTATAAAATGGAATTAATGCTTAGCAAGACAGATTGCTATTGAACCAATTCTTGCTGAAGGACAGTAGTGGAGTTGGTGTTTGGGATGGGGGAGAGTCACAAAATAAGCTCATAGGTGGAGACAAATAAGCTTTCCCACTGGGGATGGGGACACAGTCTTGGGTAGCTACTTCTTCAAAGATTTTCTCCTCAAGGCAACAGCATCATGGAGCTTTATTCCCTCGTGCCCATGATCACATTAGGGTGTTGAGTGTCTCTAGGAATTTGATGGAGGTTTTCTATTCCTAGTATTTTTTAATAGAGTTCTAACCCTCCATATAGATCTCTAAATTCCCTGCCAGTTTCCCCCTATTGCAGTAGTACTTTAATTATTGGCATCAATTAAAAAAAGGTAATGTCGTTGAAAGAGAGCATTCCTGAAAACAGGGTGTATTTCAAAAAGCAAGGGAATAGAGTGGGCAAAGGTACCACGTAGACAGATATCAGGCGACTCGGTAGCTCTGTTAATGCAGGACCTTAGACAAATCCTTTACCTTCTTCTCTCACTTTTAGTTTTCTCAGAGGAGGCAAGATGATTGCTAAAATTTGTATGTGCATCTAAAATTCCCTGGTAACAATTTAGCATTGTTGTTTATAAGCCAGCCCACCTAACTTTAGACAGCTGGCTAGAATATCTCCTTACAACTCATAGCTGTAAATGTATATTATTTTATTGCCATCCCTCTCTCTTCTCAGTTTTCCCTATTTCTACACAACCGGCTTGATCCTGGTTTTTTCTTTGGCCTCCTTTGAATTACCTGCAACGTTTCCCAAGTTGAAAGGCTGTCAGTTTTCCCTAGTTGCTAAGCATCCATGTGGTGCTTATCTGTAACACATCTGAACTCATGGCTTTCTGGGCTTAAATTACTGGGCAGAAACCCTGATGAGAACACTGTCCTTTGGCAAGAAAGACATTTTATGCAGAGGAGTGGAGACACCTTTTTGTGGCCTCACACGTAAAATCTCTTTTTAAATAAAGCCCCAGAACTCACTCAATGACCAAAGTTCAAAGTTGACTTGGGTGCTTTTTGAAGCAAATTGAGGAGTGATTTCAGAATCTTTTAAGAATACTTATATCACGATATAAATGTGTAGTTTCTAATACAGATGACTCGAGGGTGAAAGTTGTGCCTACTTAGATGTGTGGAGTACTGCCAGCACAGAGGAGCTCAAGGGATGGCTCTCAGATGCCAATGGATGGGCTAGCTAGTCAGCATCCCCCTTCGACATAATGTGGATGGCGGGACCCCTCCCAGGAGAGTCTGCCCATGTAGGGAAGGGACGGGGCTTTGCCTGAGCAGTCTGTACCTTTAACTTGGGTGATGCTGATATGCAGCTAATTTTGGGAATTATTATGACATGTTTTAATTGTAAGTTTATGAGTCTTCTTTTCTACCTGACTTTGCCTCTTTATATAAGTCAGTGATTAGCGCTGTGCTGGCTATGTATTAACAGTAAGTGAATGTTGAATGTGTGTTTTACTTTAAAGAAAATAAGTAAATAATTGATAGACCTTCAGCTGACACACACACACACACACACACACACACTGAGTGGCCAGATTATTATGACCACCTGACATTTGTAGGCAAATTAGCTGTACAGTGCATCGTATGGGATATGGAAGCCGAAGGCCTGTTCGAACACCTTTGCTGTCTGCAGTTACCAAGATAAAACGTCTCCAATTCGCACAGGAACACAAGGATTGGACAGTCGAACATTGGAAAAAAGTCATGTGGTCCAATGAATCACGTTTCCACTTGCATCATGCAGATGGCAGAGTGAGAATTTGGTGGAAGCAGCATGAAAGCATGCACCCCACATGCATGAGTACAACCCTTCAAGCTGGTGGGGGCAGTGTTATGGTTTGGGGCATGTTTTCCTGGCATGATTTGGGCCCTTTAATTCGTGTGGAACAACATCTGAATAGCACAACATACCTAAGTATTGTTGCTGATCAAGTTCATCCTATCATGTTGATGGCATATCCCAATGGAGATGGCTTCTTCCAACAAGACAATACGCCATACTACGGTGCTCGTATTGTGCAGGAGTGGTTTCAAGAACACGAGGGAGACTTTACCTTGCTTAGGTGGCCCCCATAATCACCAGATCTCAATCCAATTGAGCATTTGTGGGACAAAGTTAAAAGAGCCATCAGGCAGCTGGTTCCACAACCATCAAATCTCACAGAACTGGACAGTGCTATTCATCAGGCATGGTGTCAGATTCCTCGCATCACCTTTCAACATCTCATGGAGTCAGTGCCAAGAAGAATCGCTGGAATATTGAAGGCAAAAGGTGGCCCAATGAACTACCAATTGGGTGGTCATAATAATCAGGCCACTCAGTGTATATTGATTTAAGAGAGGAAGGGAGAGGTAGAGAGAGATAGAAATATCAAACATGAAAGAGAATCATTGATTGGCTGCCTCCTGCATGCCCCACACTGGGGATCAAGCCCGAAACCCAGGCATGTGCCCTGACCAGGAATCAAACCATGACCTCCTGGTTCATAGGTCAATGCTCAACCACTGAGCCACGCCGGCCAGGCACTGATATATTTTTATTGACGTTGTACTTTTTCAAGCTTGCTAATTATTTCCCCTTTGTCTGTTATCTTCATAGCATGTTCATCAAGATTTAGAGACGTTGCAATGTGCAGACATTTCCAAGGAAATTCTAAACAGTCACCTGCCTCCCCAACCTCCCCAAAGTTCTTAAGTCTGTGGTTAAAGCCATGGGTGCCTATTGAACGATGTGCTACTAGAAAGTACTTAGACAGTACACCTGTATATGGAACTTTCCACGGTCCACCTACGACAGACGAGCTAACAGACTTGCCCAGCCAGCCTGCTCTGCGCCAGCAGCATTTCCACCCTGGCCACTCAACCGGTTCATGAAGATGACGTCTTTTCACTGATACTTTTTTGATAGTTTTTATATAACCAAGTCCTTATTCTATTTGTAACTGAAGATATAAGGCACTATAGACGAATTCCCTGAAATAATATATTTGTCTGTTATCTTTCACTATTTCTACTTCACATTAATTTTTAGCTGTAGAATTGTTAAATTGATTCTTACTGTTATCTCTTTCCCTTTTTTTTTACTATTTGGTTTTAAGCTTTATTTAAATGTCAGAGAATTTCCTTTATTAGGAACAATGTATGACATTGCAGTATTAAAGATAAATGACTGAAACTGGCATGTGCTATACACATTTGATTATTTTCCTGTTTCCTTTAGTTCAAGGCTCTGAATACAAACACTTCATAGCCATTGAGTCTCCCATTCTACCTTCGAATGATCACAGCCTCTCATCATGTTAATTCTATACTATTTCAAGGACCTGTGACGGATGGTTAATAGGATATTTGCAAAGTTTTTAATTTGATGATGTCATGTGTATCCAGTTAGTACTCCAATGTAAGTTACTCAATTTACCAATGTATTTCAATAATTAAAATATTTTTATCCCTGTTTACCTGGACTTCTTAATTCTTTCAAGGAAGTCATATACAACACTGTGATATATAGACACAATATGTCATTCTGTGAAGATAATGTATAGATTACCATGATAAACCAAAATTTTTCACAAGAAGAAAAGCATCATCTTATATATTTGGTCCATATGACAATCCTAGGGACATCAGATTGATAAAAAAATATCGGAGGTAAGAATCACTAAGAAATGATTATGATGCACTTATTCCTGTCTCATATCCACAAGTCCATAATGGCATTTGGGTGGGCTATCAGCAGTTTATCCCATTAGGGACGTCATATAGAATCACTTTTTGAAAAGTTTTAATTTCAAGGTAACTCTAGATTTACAGATGAGTATAAAGGCAGCACAGAGAGTTACTGTATACCTTTCCCTCAGCTTCCCCCATTCTTAACATCTTACATAAACAGTACATTTGTCAAAATGAAGAAATTGAATATTAGTACAGTGCTGTAAACTCAACTACAGCCTTTACTTGGATTCTATTAGTTTTTCATTCATACCCTTTTCCTGTTCCAGGATCCAACCCAAGATTCCGTTTCATTCTGTTGCAGGTGGTCATCCTATCTCCTGGCATTTTTTCAGTCTTTCCTTGTTTTTCGTGACCTTGACACTTTTGAAGCCTACTGGTTGAAATTTTGAGATATTTCCCTAAATTTGGATTTGTCTGCTGTTTTCTTATGGTTAGACGGGGGTTATAGAGTTTGAGGAAGAATGTCCTCATCATATCTACACTAATAAAAGACAAACATGCAAATTGACCGTACCTTCACTACACCTTAAGCCACGCCCACCAGCCAATCAGAGTGACTATATGCAAATTAACCCAACCAAGATGGCGGCCGGCAGCCACAGAGCTGGGGCAAGCAGGAGGCTTGGTTGCCCAGTGATGGAGGAAGCCAAGCTTCCCGTCTGCCACAGCCAGCTCTGAGCTCCACTCTAGGCAACAAAGTTTCAATTATAGAAGATAAATAAACCCAGATACCTGCTTTCAGCCGGCCGCGGCCATGGAGCTGGAGCAAGCAGGAGGCTTGGGTTGCCCCTGGCGATGGAGGAAACCAAGCTTCCTGCCCCACCCTGGCCGGCTCTGAGCTCCACTCAAGGCTACAAAGTTTCAATTATAGAAGGTAAATAAATCCCAGAATAAAAAAAAAAGAAAGAAAAAAAGGAAAGGCTGGGAGCTTCCATTGCCAGGGGGCTTGGCCAGCCTGAAAACGGCCCTCAGCCCCTCACCCAGACTGGCCAGGCACCCCAGTGGGGACCCCCCACCCTAAAGGGGGTGTGGCCAGCCTGAAAACAGCCATCATCCCCTCACCCAGGCTGGCCAAACCGCCATGGGGTGAGGGTCCCCACTGGGGGGGGTTTAACCAGCCTGCAAACAGCCATCAGCCCCTCACCCAGGCTGGCCAGGCACCCCAGGGGGGACCCCCACCCTGAAGGGGCTGTGGCCAGCCTTCAAACAGCCATCAGCCCCTCAGCCAGGCTGGCCAGGCACTCCTATATAATAAAAGAGTAATATGCAAATTGACCCTAACAGCAGAACAACTGGGAATGACTGGTCACTATGACACACACTGACCACCAGGGGGCAGACGCTCAATACAGGAGCTGCCCTCTGGTGGTCAGTGCGCTCCCACATGGGGGAGCTCTGCTCAGCCATAAGCCAGGCTGATGGCTGCCAGTACAGCGGTGGTGGTGGGAGCCTCTCCTGCCTCCTCAGCAGTGCTAAGGATGTCTGACTGCAGCTTAGGCCTGCTCCCCGCTGGCAAGTGGACATCCCCCGAGGGCTGCTGGGCTGCCAGAGGGGTGTCTGATTGCCATCTTAGGCCCAATCCCCCGGGGAGTAGGCCTAAGCCAGCAGGTGGTCATCCCCCGAGGGGTCCCAGACTGTGAGAGGGCACAGGCTGGGCTGAGGGACCCCCCACCCCCGAG
Organism: Myotis lucifugus; assembly: GCF_000147115.1. Classification (NCBI taxonomy): domain Eukaryota; kingdom Metazoa; phylum Chordata; class Mammalia; order Chiroptera; family Vespertilionidae; genus Myotis; species Myotis lucifugus. Next base: position 3,997,693 of record NW_005871151.1, on the reverse strand, counting down.
TGCACAAATTTTTGTGCACCGGGCCTCTAGTTGTAGTATAATATGACATCACCATGACTTTTACTGGCGATACTAACCATGATCACTGGGTAGGGCCATCTGCCAGGTTTCTCCACTGAGGTTTCTGGTTTTCTTTTCCTATCCTTTGTTCCTTATGGGTGAGTCACTAAGTTTAGACCACACTCCTGAGGAAAGAGTATCACGGAATTTGTGACATTAGTTAAAAGCACCACAGGCTATAGTCAGATTGGCTCAGTGAACGTTGGCCCGAGGACTGAGGGGTCCCAGGTTCTATTGCGGTCAAGGGCACGTACCTCGGTTGCAGGCTCGATCCCTGGCCCTGTTTGGGGCATATGCGGAGGCATCCAATCGATGTGTCTCTCTCACATTGATGTTTTTCTCTCTGTCTCTCCCCCTCTCTTTTACTCTTTCTAAAAATCAATGGAAAAATATCGTTGGTGAGGATTAACAAAAAAAGAAAAGCATCATGGTCATTAGTAAGTATTTTGGGGGAGACACTTTGAGACTGCAAACGTTCTGTTTCTCTTTAAAGGTTTGCCCACTAATTTTATTTATTTATTTTTTTAAAATATATTTTATTGATTTTTTACAGAGAGGAAGGAACAGGGATAGAGAGTTAGAAACATTGATGAGAGAGAAACATCGATCAGCTGCCTCCTGCACACTCCCCACTGGGTATGTGCCTGCAACCAAGGTACATGCCCTTGACAGGAATCGAACCTGGGACCCTTGAGTCCCCAGGCCGACGCTCTATCCACTGAGCCAAACCAGTCAGGGCTGCCCACTAATTTTAGCACTCCTCCTCGGGTGCTGCCTGCAGCGTTTACTACTGTGGTGTTCCAATGGTGGTTTTTACTTCCCTCATTTCTTCACATGTACTACTTGGAAGTCTTCTCTAAGGAATATTTATTTGTTCCTTTCCCCTATTTATTTATTCATTTATTTATATCTGTATGGACTCATAGGTATTAATTTCATTTTTTAGATTACAATGCAATCACCATTTTATCACCATCACTATTTTACTGCTCACAGTGGTTGAGCTCTGACCATTGATAATTTTTTCAGGTTGATTCTAGACAAACTCCATCTCTTTTTTTTTCACCCTTGGGTTGTCTTTTAAAAGCAAGCAGGTCTATGAAATAAAATTCCAATTCAAAAGTTAATTGAAACATTCCTAAAACTTTACCAAATTTCATTATAAATGAATAGTGCTTTCCATATTATGACAAGCCTTAATGTTTTCCTTCAACTAGACATTATTTAAATTTAGAACTTTGTGATTATTGTACATAAATCACACTTGCCACCCACCTACCTATGTCTGATTATAATCTTTATTGCATACGGAGGAATCTTGAGTAAAAGACTAGGAGAAGAATAACTATTAACACAAAGATCTTTCAAAAGGAAAGGGAGAGATGTAGGTATATGTTCAACTGATATAGGGGCTACTTCCCCTTTGTTGCCTCCATTTTTTAATCTATAAAGTGGACCTAATGCTTAGCAAGACTGATTTGCTATTGAACCAACTTCTTGCTGAAGCACATATTGGAGTTGGTGTTGGGGATGGGGAGGGGTCACAAAATAAGTTCCTTTTGAAGCTAAAGAATAAAATCTATAACTTGGGATTTCCAAATTCCCTACTCAAGGGCAGTATATTGAGAAGGAGTGATTGAAGGAGGTTGTGTCCTTTAGGAACAAACTATTCTCCCACTTGTCTTCAGTGTTGAATATTTGGGGCTGGGGGATGGCTCTCTCTCCTTCCATCTCATCCCACAGGCCTTTCTAGGTGTCCTCTTCTCATTCTCCAAGGGCAAAGGGACATTCCATGCCCTGGAAGCTTAGTCCAGAGTATTTCTCCTTGGAGTATTTTTCCATTTCTCTCCATTGTCCTGCAGACTCTTTTTCATATTAAAGCTGAGTTCCAATGTCATCTCCAGGCAGAAACTCCCTCTCCTGCACTCCTCCGCCACTTGGCTCTCATACAGTGCTTATCACATTGTTTTTTCAAATGCACTTTCATCCAGTTGCTCCAGACATAACACTGAACCTGTCCACTTCTCTCTGTCCCTGCTGCCCCCACTCTAGACCAAGCCACCACCATCTGGTGCCTGAACCGTCTCTGATCTTTTCACATAGAATAAGGGTGAGTGCAGAGTGGTACAATGTTGTGGTGGGCCCTTGTCTCTCATTGTTCAGTGAACATCTTGCCTGGTACACCCTGACCCCTGGCAGCAGCCCAGTGTCTGGCTCACAGGAGGGAATAACAACGGTTTATTGAATGTTGATGGAATAAAGTGCTTTCATTTGGCAACTTACCAGACACTTTCACATATATAATGTTTAATCCTCACAGCAGTCGTCTACACTTTAAAGTAAAAGGAAAATAGAAAAGTAGTTTGGATTAATATCTTCCTTAATAATCAGCATGAAATATGCGATAAAACTTTCAGTATTTAACATCTTTAAAAAAAAATTCTATGGGCTAGCGTCAAGCCTAGGTAATGCATGCGTCTACTGCCCCCTAGTGGGATTAGCTTCTAATGGCAGCTTTATTTTTCCTTCTTATCGCCAGTGGGAGTAATCCCCATCATACTTTCTTTAATATGTTCACAGATTTGAGGATTCTTCAGCAATTTCTTTACAAAGGCAGGGAGTCTATATCCTGGATTATTACATAATTATACCCAATTATAACCTGTGTATCTTGAGCAACTTCTGTGTCTCAGTTTCCTAATTTGGAAAGTGGAGACCATACAATGGGGTCTTCCCAGATGTGATTAATTTATATGAAATCACACAGGATTAAGTGAGGCCTAAATTCAATGTCATGGATGTCCTCATAAGAAGAGAAAGAGACGCACTAGACATTATTTACTGGAGTGATGCAGTTACAAACCAAGAATTGTTGGAAGGCACAAGAGTCTGGAAGAGGCAAGAGGATTCTTCCTCAAAACCTTCAGAAGAAGTACGGCCTTGCTGATGCCTTGCTTTTCCATGTCCAGCCTCCAGCACTGTGAGAAGAAAGTTCTATTGTTTTTAGCCACCCGTTTAAGGCACTTTGTTACAGCCGCCACAGGAGGCTTATACACCAAGGAGAACATGGCTTTCTGTTTGCAACGAAGACAGTTTGTGCCTATCTCACCCCTGAATAGATGGACTTTCCCGCCCAGCCTGTGACACACTGCCCATGGGTGGGCAGGCGGGCTCCTGAGGAGGAAGGAGATTAGCTGCGCACACCAAATGCACCAATCAGAGGAGAAAGACAGGAGGTTGGGCGTAGTCTCGCTAAAGTGCCTCCCACAGGAAACATGGGGAGTGGGGAGCAAGAGTTCCTGCCTAAGAGGGGACTGCAGATGCCAATTTTTCTGCCGGCACAAAGTTTTCCTACAAGTATTTGAGTCAGTTCTCAACATTTAAAAGTTGGTAGACTTCATATAAAAATCCAGATTTCAAGCTTCTCTTTGAAGATGGAAAATCTGGCCACCCTGGGCCCCCTTCCCACAGAGCTTGACTGGCTGTTGGTGCAAAGTCGGTGCCTTCTTCCAATGGACTGCAAACTCCCCAGCTCCCCATTCTGCCTACCACTCCTCAGGTCTCACCCCTGCCCTGTGCCGCTCATTTCTGTTCTCCCTCATCGGCTTTAGACACTGTGGTTTAGGGTTCCCAGAGCACAGACTCTGGAGTCAGACAAGCCTGCGTTCCAATCCGAGCTCAGTCACTTCCCAAATGTGTGCTCTGGGAAATTTACTCAACTTCCCTGAGCCTCAGTTCCCTCATTTGTAAAATGGGAATAATAATAGGACCTATATTATGGGGACGTCGTGAGAATTCGAAAATGTAATCATGTGGGCCTTTTTGTACAGATGCAAGACACATAAATGCCAAATAGATGGGAACTATTGTTACCATTTGATAAGCAAAACTGTCCATGTAGGAGCAAACTGGAAGAGAGCCTCCAGCTTCAATGATGCTTTGTCTGGTTTAAGCACTGCCCTACAGTGCACCGATTTTCAGAAAAATATTTTACTAAGCCAGCTTCCAAAAAGCCCCCTTTCTGGAGTAAGGAGTCCAATAGCAGACTTGGGAATTGCAGGTCCAATTAAGGTGCTTTTCCCTCCGGTCCACAATTTGATTCTTTTCTGGAAGGGAGTTCACAGCGAGGCAGGAAACTCTGGAAACCATCCAAATACTTTGATGTCTGGGTTTTAAAATAGCTGCGGTCTTAGCTGGCTTTGCAGACTTCCCAGTGGCCCTCAAAGGACAGTTTCTACTGTGACTGATCACTTCTGGGAGGCCCAGAATGTTGGACGATCCAGAAGGGACCGATTGACTTCAAATAACCTACTTCCAGGTAGAGGTGAGAAACCAGATGTAATTGGGGAGGAGGTACAATGACAGAGAGGAAAGTTATTTATGTGTTTGCTTGTTTATTCATTCATTCATTTATTTTTATGAAGAACATATACACTTCTGTGAGAAGGAATGTCCAGTTAGGAGGCCTTTTGTAAAAAAGTGAATTGATTTGATAGGATACTGACGTATTTTATAGATCTCACAGGACAGCAAGACTTCCCCGGGAACTAGAACCAGGAACTGGAAAGCGACCAGGTCCAATGTGTAAAGTACTGATACAACTTAGTTATTGATACAGTAGATGGCGACCTGGTTGGTTGTTCAAACATCGTGTATTGAGTAATCCCTTTTTTCTCAACTTGTTTGAAATGTCACATTTATCATATTCTAATTTTTTTGCATGTGTTTTGGGCCAATTTCTGGTAAAATTCTATGTCATCTGTTATGCATGGTTGTCACGGGTTGAACTGTGCTCCACAGAAGAGATGTGTTAAAGTCCTAATCCCAGGACTTCCGAATGTGACCTCGTTTACTAAGAAATAGGGTTTTACAGAGGTAATCAAGTTAAAATGAGGTCATTAGTGTGGGTCTTAATCCAGTATAACTGGTGTCCTTACAAAGAGGGGGAATTCAGGCACAGGTGGACATGCACAGAGGGAGGACAGCCATATGGCAAAGGAGGATTGGATGCATCTATGAGTCACAGGATGACCAAGATTGCCTGCAAACCACCAAAAAGGCAAGGAAGCATCCTTTCCCAAAGGCTCCAAAGGTAGCATGGCCCTCCCAGCACCTTGATTTCAGAGGTCTAGCCTCCAGGCCTGTCAGACAGACGGTAAGTTCCTCCCAGGTTGTGGTACTGTGTTGTCCTAGCAAACTAATACCATGCTCCAGTACCAAACTGTTTTCTTTATGATAGCTTTCTAATATCATCCCAGGGAGGATATTTTTTTTAACAAGACTTTATTTTTTAATTTTTTTGTTGTTGTTAATCCTCACTGAGGATACTTTTCCATTTATTTTTAAAGAGAGTGGAAGGGAGAGGGAGAGGGAGAGACAGAGAGAGAGAAACATCGATGTATAGATTGGTTGCCTCCCACATGAGCCCTCACCAGGGCTGGAGGTTAAGCCTGCGATTGAGGTACGTGCCCTTGCCTGGGAATTGAACCCAGGACCCTTCAGTCCACAGGCTGATGCTCTATCCCCTGAGCCAAATCGGCTAGGGCCAGTGAGGATATTTTTAAGTTGGGAAAGATTAGACCCAATGTAAGTGATGAAGGTTATAATCTAGAATATCATTTTAAAAAATTAATTATTTAGAAAACGCATTGAAATATACTCTCAAAATGGGCACATTTTATTGCATGTTAATTATACCTCAATAAAAGTGATCAAAAAGAATTGTAGAAACAAAACAGACTCAAATGCATTACCTACCACAATGTAGCAAGTGGGGAACACCCCCGGTTTGCTTTTCATGCACGTTGCATGGTTTATGCAAACTTTGGACCAGAGCTCTGCATTTATTTAAAATTCTTGTGGAAGTCTCGTTGACTTGTGGGGCTGGGGTGTTACACTAATATTTAGAAATAATTTAGACCAGCACTCATCTACTGGCCTAAAACTGTGCAAATGTATACATTCTTCTAACACATGTGCAGGCCATTCTCAAGCATAGGCTGGGTGAGGCTCTGTCATAACTTCATAGATCAGCTGGGTAGTAACAGCAGAACATAAAACATGCTGAGTTGTGACAATATAATTTCATAGATCATTTATGCATTTAAGTTTTTGTTACAGCTCTGGCTTTCTTTAGTAAGCGGAATGGTTTCAATATGGCAGTGTAGGGCTCGAGCTTCGCCTTGCCTATAGGAACAGCTAAAGCTTCCTTAAAGTAATGGAAAGGTTGTGTTTTGGACTCAACATTTAAAACAGAATAAACTAGGTAGTTTTGAAGTCTTTCGTGGAACAGAAATTGAGATGTCTAATAATGACACATGTCGTTGAATGTTTCAAGATCCATCTGAAGAGTGTTCTGGTTTTCCAAAAGAAGGAAAATTTAAATTGGCTGAAGACCTTGCTCATCAAATCCCTCCTAAGGTAATATTTAATAATTAAGACATGTGAACTATTGTTGTTGTTAGTTATTCATCATTAGAGCAAAAATTCCTGCTCTCCGGGTCTGGATTTGTTCCATCATTCTGAGATTGGAGCGTGAGCTGTTAAAACTGTTAAAAATGCAACTACTTGTGTAAGTTAAGTGAGCTGTAGTAGCTGTGGGTTTTGTCCAGTTAGCACATTTTCCTTATTCCCTTTGTTCTGCTAACAGGAGCTCTCTTTCCCGTGGAAACCCATTCCTCATGGATGGGAGGGGCTGATGTCATATCGTCCCTTCCCACCAAGATGGCAAGATGAGCCTAACCTGGCCAGTAAGAGTTCCCCGTTTTCCTTACCTGTAGTCATTCTTTCCTAGAAGGGCATGTGTCGGAAGACTGACCTATCAGTATCTGCCCTGGGATTTTCTCCAGCACTTCAGGGAGATAAAAACCATTGTTTTCTTCCAGGATCATGAGCTTTAACTATAATGTAAGCCTAGAGCTGTGGGGCCACCCTTCCTTCCAGTACAGGTAGGCTCTTTAAGAACAAAGCCACTTAGAGCAGAGCTGAGAGGTGGAGAGAGAGGAGATGGTTATTGCCATGGCGGACCTTTTTTAAGCCCTTGACTTTTCCTTGTATGAGCTGATAAATGCTCCCCTCTACTTTTTTGCCCCTTAATCTCAGTCGAATGGAATTTCTCTCATTCGCAACATAAAGATGACAAGAAAATTGTAATGATAATTACTGGCAAATTGCCTGATTGTGAAAATCAGAATTTTCTTGCAACTGTATGGCAGCAGCAACAACAATTAGATGCTGAAGGTCAGATAGGACTGATCTGCCTCACATTATGCTGAATTCCACAGGATCTTCATTGGATCCATCAAAGGAACCTCAATAACACTCATTGACAGATAACTTGAAGCTAAAATGATACACTTCTAGGGAAAATATTATTTTGTCTCCCCGTTTTCTGTATTAGGGTTTTGGATAAAAATGTCATTTGACAAAAGTGTTCTCTTGCATTTGAAAATGGCTATATTGGATGATCTTTCTCCTAACCTTGATGTTTTGAGATTCAAATGTCTTCTGGATTGAATGGGAAAAAGAAAAAGAAAAAGAAGAAAAAGTATCAGGAAGAAGGAAATGTTAGTCTCTCTCTCTCTCTCCCCTTCCCTCCCCTGCCTCCACCTCCTCCAAACTAACTGGCCTGTGTTGGTTCTCAGCTGGGCTGTGAAGCTAGGCAAGAGGTCCTTTCAGGAGAATACATAGATTCGTTGGAGCCCGAGGCAGGGATGAAATGGCCAGAATAACTTTTCACGGGCTGTAAATGATTACTGAGATCCTCCCATTTATATCACTTCCTCAAGTTGTTCAAAGAGTTCTCACCAAGAGTACTTTGGTTAAGGACAGACATGCTCATTTGCTCAGCACTAGTCCGTCTCTCTCTCTCTCTCTTTCTCTCTCTCTCTCTCTCCCCCCATTTCTCTCTCAATAAAGAAGAAATGAACTGGTTTCCTCCCAATAGCAATAGCAGGATTTTCCTGAGACCATCCTTCATTGCCTCCATTTAAACACGTGTCCCCTCCATTCACTCTCTGAGGGTTGCTTTCCCACTGTCAGTAGCTGAGACGGGCTGAACCACAGAGATGCAGGACAGGAATGGCATGTTGAGCAGGAAACGTGGCATCTGTACACTCGCCAACCCCCAAGGCTGACATCTTCCTGGGCTGAATGACAGAAGCAGTGACCATTCATGGAGCTCTGGCCACAAGCCAGGCACTCCCAGGCTCTCAATCCCATTTAATCCTCACAAGAGTCTCGGAGGTAAATGCAGTTATCACCCATGACCTTTCCCAACTGAATTAGTCTCTCCCAAACTCTCCTATAATATTCTGTAACCCTGCCTCAAAGCTTTCGCCTCAATTTGGAATGATACGTGCTCCCCCCTGGAAACGGAAGCTTAACAGTGGCAGGAATGATGTATGTTAATTACGGATGCCCAGACCTAGCCCAGAGCCTGACATTTAGCAGGCACTTAGTTAGCATTTGTTGAATAAATAAACCCTCATTTAATATGGCGAAATTAAAGGTCAGAGAGGCTGGGTACCTTGCTCAAGATCACATAGCCAGGGAGTGGTGCAGCCAGTGTTAGGACCCTTGTTCTTACCACTGCCTCTCAGCGGGGAGGCCTGCTCCCAGGCTCTCTCTGTTGATGCCTCCTCCAGGGAGGGAAGCAATTGTGCCCAGTGTAGCTTAGCAGCAACATTTGGTTATCTGAGTAACCAGGGTGAGAATCCCATACCGAGTCAGGGGTCTCTGTAGGACCAGAGTGGAAAGAGTGGGCTCGACATCATTGTGAAGATGAAGTTGAGTTTCAGAATTCACCCACAGACAGCCCCTGATATTTGACTTACGTCGTTCTGAGAGAGAGAGTCACCGAGTATATCACTTTTCCCCAGAAGTACTTGAATCATAATAGGGGATAAGTATTTAAATCATAGGAATGTCTGCCTTGAATTGAGATCTCTAACTTATTAGCTGATTCCCAAATCATACCCTGGTAGAGGTACTGTGGACTCTCTCCTAGCTGATGTCCATCCAGCGGTCTTGCCAGAGGGACTGGAGGACATGGGTACATCCACATTTCCTTTCTCTCTGAACATTGCTGACTGATGCCCAAGGTCCACTAAGAGTCAGGGCTATTGAGCTCTTTTACAGAACTCCGTGCTTTTCTCCAAGTCATTGTGTTCTTACCAACAGGAAATTGTGTTTGTTGCCAAACCTATTCAGCCAGTTATACTTAATGCAACTAAATTATTGAGAAAATATGTTTTTAAAAGTTAAAAATTGATGAAACATGAGTGCAGAAAAAGGGTTGTTTTAGAAAAATTAGACTGAATGTTTCAAAAAATAAGAAGGAGATGCTTAAAAATATTGCTGTCATGATAGTTGTGCAATTGAAAAATGCATCAAGCATTTAGAATTTATTTATAAGCATCTTTAAGATCTCATTCTATTTTAAAGAAACAGAAATAGTATATCTTAGATAATGCAAAATGGTTGTGATTTATGCTAGGAAGAAAAAGTGCAACTCCAATCATCAGATTAGTGTCCAAAGAAAAATCCTTGGCCCAAACACCACAAAATTATACCACTTTCCTTTCTTTCTATTGTTTTTTTTTTCTTAAAAAAATAAAAAAGAAAAGAAAAAGAACTGGTTGCCTCTTAATAGCAATAGCAGAATATTTCAGGATTTTTTTTTGTGTGTGTGTGTATGAGTTTTTGTTTGTTTGTTTTAAGTTGAAATACTTAAGATATGAATGCATCATTAAAAAAGAATTCCCTGCTTTAACCACCCTTTTTTGATTGACAATCTCTGGAGTCATTTCAGTAACAAGATCTTATTGTATATATGAAGTTCTATAAGAGATTTCCATATCCTCCCAAGATGTGAAATTAGCACAAGCTTCCAGCTCCACCTGTAACCTGACCCCCAATCAATTCTGAAAAAATTATAGAGGAAAGCATGGAATATAGGAAATTAAAAAAAAGAAAAAGAAAAAAACAATAGCATCCAACCAACCAAACATACAACAAAGCTCTGTGAGAAAGCTCTGGGGAGATGGAAAGGTGCTTTGAGCTGTAGGTTTGGGGAGGGGGAAGGGAGAGAGTGGGGGGTGAGTTGGGGTGGAGGTGGCAGTCTGGGTCAGAGGGCCGTGTGCTCAGATAAATTACATAAAACTGGTTACATTTCTGCCCTTGTCTTCCTCCACCACTGACTCGGGACAAGCACTGTGTGCCCCCAACTGTGCAAACAGCCACGACCACGGTGCGGGTGTAAACTAGGACAGAGCAAAAGCCCTGATGGGATGAAGAGTTGAGGAAACAGGCTGGTGATTGATTTTCTATGTGTTCCATTTCTCCAAAACTCCTCCCAATATTGTTTGTCTTGAAGGCATGATGGTCTTGGCCAAAAGAATGTCTTGGTGGGTGAGACCAAGAGGAGTGACTGCAAGCTCTTCATCCTAGGGCCTGTCTCATTCTGTCTCCTAGAAGCATCTTGGCTGATACACTAGGGTTTGACCTTTCACCCTTTTGTAGGTAGCATGACAGATACTTTTGAGGACTATGAACTCACAGGCCAAAATAAGAAGACACCTAGAGATTACAACTGAAGGAGTACAATGACCTCAAAAGAAAAGATGAGAAACTGGACTAAGCGTATACATGAAGCAAAATTATTAGAACAGACACAGATGTTAAAATAAACAAAGGAAGGACCCCAGCTTAGGTAAGGGACTAGAATAGAAATGAAAAAGAAGAAGAAAATCATGAAACAGAATCCAGTGGAAAGAATAGTTTTGAAAATACATTGGTTGAAATCATTGACTAAAATAGATGAGATTCAGTAGAATTGATACAACTGAAAAACATAAAGTAGTGAGATAGATAATCATATTGGTGAACCCTACCAGTAGGAAGCACAGCTAATTATAATAATTAATAATAATATGTAGAGCCTGGCTGGTGTGATTCAGTGGTTGAGCATTGACCTATGAACCAGAAGGTCACAGTTCAATTCCCGGTCAGGGCACACGCCCAGGTTGTGGCTCTGTCCCTGGTCGGGGGTGTGCAGGAAGCAGCCGATCAATGATTCTCTCTCATCATTGATATTTCTATCTCTCTTTCCCTCTCCCTTCCTCTCTGAAATCAATAAAATATATATTAAAAAATAATACTAATATGTAGAAAGTTAAACAATATGGAGGAAGCAGTTTATTTTGGCTTTGAGATCAAGGTTGTGTTTTTACTAATTGGTGAAAGGAGTAGTGGGGAGGCTTTGGCTGTAGAGACTAGATTCTTCTTTGCTGACCTATGGAAAGTGACTTTCCTTTCCTGGCCAATGCCTTCTCAGATGGCTTTTTAAATGGTGTTTTTTCAATTAAGGATGTGTGGTTGAGAGTCAAGCTGTTGGAAAGGCTTTTGGCAGACTTGTGGGCACTGCATGAACTCCTGTCCTTCCTCCTGAATTTTCGGCAGTTACCCTGTTGAGTTCTAATGAACATCCGGAAATGTTTGCCTAAGTTGTTCACTGTCGATGGTTGGGAATATTATGTTCATTAGGATCAGCACTTTTGTCCCACCCTAGCCTCAACATCTGGACATTTTTTTTTTTTATGTGAGCAGTGTGTCGGTTCTAATCTCCAACTGATCTTTAAGTTTCTGCTTTTGATGTTCTTGTTTTGGGGTCTGTGATGGGCTTGATCCTTTTCTGTGCTAAAATGCTCTGTATTCCAATGAAAATTAGAGCCACCCTTTACTTCATATTTACTCTGGGTCGGGGACTCAGCTAAGTGGTGTATCTGCATTATCTCACCCAGTGCTCTGCATCCCAGGGGGTTGAGGACCACTACTGCCATTTGGTAGATGGGGTACGGAGGCTCTGACTGGTGAGGACTTATTCAAGGTCAGGCAGTTATTCAGTACAGGGGAGAGAATTGACCCTAGGGCAGTGGGATTCCAAAGCTGGTTTGTTTAACCATAACACTAGGAGGCTTCCTGACATATCAGTACCCTTTTGCCAGGACAGCATCTGGAAAGCTGAGGGCAATAGAACAGAAGCTACCTGCTGGCCCAAGCCCCCACCTAGGGTTTCTGGGACTCCTGTTTCAGCAGGTCACTCAACATCAAGTATTGCTTCCCCACCTGGAAGAACTCAAAACACTGCTCATTACAACCAGAACTTCAGTGACAACAAAAACACAGGCTATTCAACAAATTCTACCTTCCTCCAGGAAAGTTTATATTGAGGAGGCTTGAGATGTGTCAATTGTGTGTGTGTGCATGTGTTTGTGTAGGTGTGAGGGTGCATATATGAAGCCTTTACTCGAATATCCAAGGCAGCTCTCTTGCTCTCCATCCCTGGCCCTGGCATCCTGGGTACAATCTTCCTGGTGGTCATTTCTACCTGCAATAACGCCCTGCATCCTGGGTATGTCAGCCACTCCCAATGGATGTTGCCATTCATTCCACTGCACAGGGCATTCGCTTCTGAAGCTTCGAGGGTATTCCCTGGATCTATGCCCCTGCTGGGATCCTCTAGCAGTTAGCCCACCTTTTTAGAGAGTGAGCTTCCTCTTCCAGGGGAAGGGTGGCACGGTGCTTCAGTGAGGAGCTGCCATTGGTTGCTCTCCTGCTTTACTCTCTGCTCATTGTGTGTCCTTGGGCATGTTGCTTAATGTCTCTGAACTTTAGCCTTTTCATCTGTGAAATGGAGATCATGATGCCTACCCCATTGCTGTGAAGAGAAACTGAGATGATGTATTTGAGCCCAGTGGATAGTGTCTAGGACACTGAGGCCTCTTTATCTTTTCCCAGTTCACACATCTTATTTTCTATGCTCTCATCATGCCTTGAAGTCACTGGGAATGTGCTCCAGCAGCTCAGGCTCCTCAAGGCTCTCAGTTCACAGACCGGGCACAGGCTGGGGCTTCAGTAGAACCTAGGTGCCTTGTCTTTGGTTTTTTCCTGTCCTTCACAGGTTTCAGGGTCTATATCAGCATTTGAGGACTCAGTATGCTCAACGCCGGTGCTCCTGCTCCTGGTGAGACTCATGCCCCCCTCTGCTCTGTTCAGGATGACACCCTGTGGGGCGCCCATATTGTGCTGGCTACAATAGTATCTTCCATTTGACTTGTAATTAGCCCAAGAGACAAAGTCATGCTTGTGTAGGGCCCATAGCCTCTTTCCCTTGGCTGGAAAATGGTGATTCCAGCTGAAGACACTGACAAAATATAAAGAACCATGGGATGTGGGTGTTCCAAAGGCCTTAAGTGCACATCGCATTTTATGGAGGAGAATACAGAGTCAGGAGAAGGGAGATGCCTGTGTGTTTTCAGAAGACAAGTACCGTGTAGTCATGAAGGCTACTCAGGTTCAAATCTCAGTTCCTTCCCATATTTGATATGTCACCCTGAGCCAGTCAGGGGATGTCTGTAAATCTCAACCTCCTCACCTGTAAAATGGGAATGATCATAGTAGTACCTCATTCATGGTAAGGGTTCATTGAGAGGATTAAGTGAGATTGTGTGTGTGTGTGTGTGTGTGTGTGTGTGTGTGTATGCACATGTGCGTGTGATGTAAGGCTCAGTCCAGATCCTGGCACTGAGGAAGAGCTCAACCAGTATCCACTCTTGCCCCCTCTCATCCTCCCTCCCTCTCTTCTTCTTCAGCACCCTTGCTGTGGAGTGCCCTCTAAAAGATCCAAGGACTCTGCCGAGAAAGCTCACACCTTTCTCCCTACAATGCCCACGTTCTGGAATCTGGGGACCAGGGAATTGCCCCCATTTTGTTTTTAAGGTTCCATGGTCACATAAATTCTGAGGGCAACATTGGTTTCCCTACTTACAATCATGTCATAATAATCACAATAATAATAATGATAGAATTATATTTCTTATAAAGAGTGATAGTGAATGTCTATGGGGTGTGTCCAATATGCCACCAGTCATGAATCTTCACAGCCACCATTGGAGGTATGTTCTATTAAACAAGTTTTTATTGATTTTAGAGAAGAGGAAGGGAGAGTGAGAGAGAGAAAAACAATGAAAGAGAAACACTGATTGGCCACCTCCCCACATGCCCCTTACTGGGGATTGAGCCCACAATCTAGGCATGTGCCCTGACCAGGAATCCAACCGGCGATCTCCTGGTGCATGGGATGACGCTCAACCAATTGAGCCACATAGGCTGGGCAGTACCTTCTGTTTTTATCACCCTCATTATCCAGATGAAGAGACTGAGGCACTGAGAGGCTAAGTAATCTGCTCAAGGTCACTAGCTGCTAAGGCAGTGTCCTGATGTGGTCCCAGAGCTGCCTCATTTTGGAGTTACAGTACTTTCCTCTCTAAACTAAAACAAAATGCCTATTTTACTCTTTGTTATAGCTTTATTTAAAGAGGATCATCTCCTGTCTTTTAAAATCCATGTCAACTTTCCAAGTTTTATGCACAATTATATAGTTTCCCAGTGTTGGTTCTTGGGTGTGGGGCTGGTGGTTTCTCTTGCGATGAAATTAGAGCTGGCTAAGGTTGACCAGTTAGCTGCAGACATTTGACAACTGGTATTCTCTGCAACATTTTCTCTCTCCATTTAACAACTTTTGTCTCAGATGGAAAAGTTTATAGTTTTTCTTTAATGACTTTTTAAAAAATGTGAGGGGTTGGAGGTTGTGGGTGGAAAAATAGGCAGGGCGGAGGAAAAGGTCTTTATTTTTTAGTCTGGTCTTATTTAAAAAGCTCTTTCGCTCCATTTTTAACATTTTGGCTTTCCAAGTTTTGTCTTGTTAGGGGTTTTTCCCTGTCTCTGTTTATTCTGTGACTCGTGCCTGAAGGGATGTTTTCTCAAAAGGGAATTATCCACACCACAGCTTGTCCTGACCACGTGTTGACCACTCTCTCGGTCAAGGTCTTCTTTGTTCGAGAGAGCGGAGAGTTTATTCTGGTTAATGGGGGTGCCTTGTAGAAGCAGCCATTAGATGGGGCTGGGACAGAATGAACTGCCATTAGAATAAGCAGACATTTGAGTTGTAATATCCATTACATGATGTTTTTCCTGGCACCAGAGCCACTTAAGCAGAGGGTTAGTACCCAGATTCTAATGTGGGTGACGGAGCATCTCAAGATTCCTGTTGTTTTCCTCAGAATGAACAATAGGAAACTTTGTTCAAATGAGTGGTGCTCCCTCAAGGGCTACAACAGGTAATTTCACTGGAAAACAAAGATGCTGGGACCTCCAAGGAACTGGAGTTGGACTTTAGGGCCACATCACCTCTGGCTTGAGGGAGAGGGGTTCCCTCTCCCTCTCCCCCCATTTCTCAGGGTTGAGTGATCTCTGAGCCTCAGTTTCCTCATCTACACAATGAGGTACTCACAGAGTAGTTAAGGGTGCAGCCTCAGAGGCAGAATGTTGACATTCATTCCCACCATCGCCACTTCTAAAACTTCTGGCAAATCAATTTGTGCCTCGGTTTCCTCATTGGTGAAGTAAGCATTGCCAGGCTCTGGGGTTGTTGTGAGGTTTCAGTACGTGTCACGTCTTTTCTTTGTACAGTGCCCGATGCTGAGCGGTGCCCAAATCATGCTGGTACTAGTTGTCCCTTCTGATGGGCTTCCATTGCTCTCATGTGGCCTTAACCAAGGGTAGTATTAACTCTACCAGAAAAAAAAATAAGAGCTTATAGTTACTGAACTATTATTATTATTATTATTATTATTATTATTTTGTTGTTGTTGTTAATCCTCACCCAATGATATTTTTCCTATTGATTTTTTAGAGAGAATGAAGGGAGGGGGAAAGACAGAGAGGAACATTGATGTGAGTGAGATACATTGATTGGTTGCTTTCCGCATGCACCCCCACTGGAGCTGGGGATCAAACTTGCAACCGAGATACATGCCCTTGACCAGGATCCAACCCATGACCCTTCAGTCCACAGGCCGATGCTCTGAGCCAAACCAGCTAGGGCTGAACTTTTAATATGTATTTTATAAATATTTTCATCTTATCCTCATGAAAATCACATTGATATAGTTACCTTTATTCTCTCCACTTTACAGATTAGGGAACTGAGCTTCAAGGAGACTAAGTAACTTGCCCAAAGTCACACAGGTAAACTGGGGCCAATCCACATGCATGGTGGGAATACATGGCTTAGTCTGTTCACGCTGCTCTAGCAGGATCCCACAGACTTGGTGCCTTATCAACAATAGAAGTTCATTTCTCAGTTCTGGATGCTGGATGTCAGATGTCAGGGTGCTGGTCAGGTTCTGGTGAGGACCCTCTTCCAGCTAGCAAACTGCTGAGCTGTTGTTCTGTCCTCACATGGCAGAGAGAGGTGAGGGAGCTCTCTGGGGTCCCTTTTAGATGGACACTAATCCCATTTATGAAGACTACACCTTCATGACTCAAATACCTCCCAAGGGCCAGACCTCCAAATATCATTACAGTGGGGCTTAGGTTTCAACATAGGAATTTGGGTGGGAGGGAGACTTAAATTCAGTCCATTGCAATGACCTTCTAAGTCCAATGCCTCTGCTTCTGATGGTGTGGTTTACAGTTCTTAATCTTGGTTTCTTAGTTCACTAGTTCCAACTCTTGAGGAGGATTTTGATGCTCTAGGCTCAGTCTATGAATTTTCCCCCTTGGGTTAGGTGTGCATTCTTGGATCAGTCAGCTGTGGCCCAGGGGTGGCGTCATGAGGTTTCAACATGGCGGCCTGAGCCATACAGAGACTCAGAGCTCTTCCCAGAAAGGGAAGCTGGGCAACCAAACCTTTCTATTATGCACAGCCCCATTCAACCCGGAAATTGTCTCAGAGTTCTCCCTGGAGCGTTAAGGCTCTGCAGGATTACTGCCTGCCTTTCTCCTGCCGAGCTGGGCTGTAGGCATGGGGGACCTTCACTGGCAAGCTCTGTCTCACCCAGTTCTGGAATTAATCTACAAAGTGTTGGCAGTACATTGAGTGCCCTGTGTCTGCCAGGGGTTAGGGTCTGGAAATCAGTCTGACAACCATAAACAGCAAGTGTCTATATGTCTACCATGCTGGTCTCCCCCACCTCTCACTAGGTCTGTCTGGTTCTTGGAATTGTACCCCAGTATTAGTGCTGTTGGTATACTCCTTGGATGGGCCTGGCTATTTGCCTAGCACTTCCTCTCCACTCCTTGGGGGCCCACCCACTAGCTAAGGACCTGCCCTAACCCAAACATAAGGCTCAGAGGCACTAACTTTTTTTTGCCATTACCCACCCTTCAAATCAGGCCCCTTCACATATTTTTCTTGTAACTTTCATTGTGGAAAATTTCAAGTATTCATAAAAATATAGAGGCTCATACAATAAATCTTCATGTACCCATCACCCAGCCTCAACATTGATCAAATCATGGTCAAACTTATTTATTTATACTTCCATGTGATCTCTTCTAATATTATTTATTGAAGCAAATTCCAGATCATATTATTGCATCTTTAAATATTTTAGTGTAGATCTCTAAAATATAAGAACTGTTTGCTTTTAATATAATCACAACCCTACAATCACACCTAAATATATTAACAATGATTCCTTAATGTCATCAAATAATCCAGCCAGTGTTTATATTTCCAGTTGTCTCATAAATGTCTTAAAGGATTTTTTCAGTAACAGTTTGCTTGAGTCAGCATCCAAATAAGGTCCACGTATTGTGATTTGTTAGCAAAATCCTTAGATTTCTGTACCCACATCTATTTTTTTCCCCCTTGCAATTTACTTCTTAAAGAAGTTGAGTTGTTTATCCTGTAGAGTTTCCCAATGGACTTGCTGATGGGACATCCCTGTATATATTAGCATTTGATTAGAGAGTCTTAATCGTATCTTTGTAGGTGGTTCTGTGTTCTTCCACCAGAGGCATGAAATATCTGGTTGTCTCTTTCTGTGGGTATAGCAGGTGTTGGTGCTCATGTTGAAATTAATTTATTAGATCTTGCAAAATGGCTGGGTTTGGATTCTCTGATTCCTTCTTCATTTATTAGGTAGAATACCCTTTAAAAAAGAAACTTCACCTCATTTACCATTTGGTCACCCAATGGCATAGTCCACATAGAAAAAGCAGAATAAATGCTGATTCTTTTTCTTTATTTACTAACTGTAGGAATATGGAGTTAGAGCATTAGCATCCTCCAATATTGAAGAATTAGGGTTTTAAGAAGTATTATTAAAACTCATAGATTTAAATATACTTGATGGGTTTCAATCCATTCCAGTTATTTTATTTAACTATGCTCAAACTTTATCATCTTTGGCCAGTAGAAGCTTGGGTCCTTTTAACAACCCCCTCCCCACCCCTGGCATATTGATGGAAGCCCAGATTGAGGCCAAGTTTTTCAGGCCATTTGTATGTTTAGCACAATGTCTGCATCTAGTGAGTATTCAACAAATGGTATATGTAAATGTTATGATTATTTAATAGAAATCTTAACCTCCGCATCCAGGGCCAGTGCTGTAACTTGGAATACCTGCCCTACCCCGCCATGACTTCTAGGAGGGGGAGGTGAGAGAAGGGGCTGGAGGGAGTTCCATATCTCTCTGTTTTGATAAAACTATGTACTTCACTGCTCTTACTAATCTCTCTCCTGGGGGTGGTGGTGGGGGAATGGGAGGTGGTGCTAGCTCCTGGGTGAGATTGAGACCAGGGGAAGTGAACATATATGGTATATCCCCTTCTTAGCTCTCTCAGAGATGGGCTTCATCCACACACTGTGTGTGTATTTGCACCTGCCTCCTGCATGAAGTAAGCAGCCAGGGCAGGTCTTGCATCTGGAAGGAGTTGCCTGGAACTGGGGGAATGGGGGGGAACAGGAGGAGGAAGGGAAGAGGGAGGAACGTAGGGAAGGCTACAGTTATACCTGAGAATGAGGATGTAAATTTAATCCAGGAGGGAAGAAGTAGACTCCTGCTTTCGGCTTCATATCTAATCCATAGCAGCCATAAAGCTGATAACATTGGTCCTTATCGAACTCAACTTTCTGTTTCTCAAATGGCTTGTCATCCGAAGGAAAAAGGACTGTGCTAAATCAGCACCTTAGAAATGCCACCACATGCCTTCCTTTCCTCTCAGTCATTGGCTGTTGTGGTCCCACCCTCCCCTTGGCCAACCTTGCCCAGGGTCATGCAGATGTTACCTAGAACTGTCAAGTATTAAACTCAACAAGCAAATCATCCAGCACATTCCTTACACAGGTGTGGCTGAGGCAAGTGTGGAGCAAAGAGAGTCTTTCCATTTATAAACCTTTCAGATTCAGGAAATTGAAGACTGAGCAGCTTGTGCTGTACTTGCCAGCCAGCCCTGCAGCTGGTGCCCGTGTGTGTGCCACATTGTTAGCGCCACATACCCACCATGCTGGAATTCTCAATTGTGTTCCATTAAGGTCGATTTGAAGTAAGCTCAAGGATGATGGTTAAGGTACGTCTTAAGTCCATTTGGGCTGCTATCACAAAATACTATAACCTGGGTAGCTTATCAATAATAGAAATTTATTGCTCACAGTTTTGGAAGCTTGCAGCCCAAGATCATGGTGACAGCATGGTCAAGTTCTGATGAGGGCCTTCTTCTGTGTTGCAGACCGCTGACTTCTCGTTGTGGTGGAAGGAGTGAGGGAGCTCCCTGGGGCCTCTTTTATGAGGGCACTAATCCCATGCATGAGGGCTCCATCCTTATTACCTAACCACCTCTCCAAAGTCCCACCTTCTACTGCCATCACATTGGGCATTAGGCTTCAACCTATGAATTTTTGGGGACACAACATTCAATCTCAACAACGTAGATATGAGATAGACCCCAAATAATGACATGTTGAATTAGATAGAAATACATTTGTCTCGTGTAAAAATCTGAGCTCACAAAAGCATCAGGAGCCACAACTCCTTCCACTTTTTGGTTGAGAATTTAATCTTCTTTGGCCCCGGGAGATGGAATTTCTTTACATGGGGCCACTCTCAGTCTTTGGTTATCTTTTCCCAAAGCATACATTATCTTCAAGCAACAGCCATTCTATTCCATTGCTCTTATAATGACTATTTATTTCCTCCATATTTTTCAGAAGCTTGATATGCCACACCCTCTAGTACCGTGGTGGGCAAACTGCGGCTTGTGAGCCACATGCGGCTCTTTGGCCCCTTGAGTGTGGCTCTTCCTAAGCCTTAGGAGTACCCTAATTAAGTTAATAACAATGTACCTACCTATATAGTTTAAGTTTAAAATATTTGGCTCTCAAAAGAAATTTCAATTGTTGTACTGTTGATATTTGGCTCTGTTGACTAATGAGTTTGCCGACCACTGCTCTAGTACCTTTTCTTCTCCCAGCATTCCATTCCGCTTTACCACCAGTGGCGTTTTTACCACACGTCAACTCCACATGTCAACAGGATTTGGCTTCTCCTACCCTGTTGGCTGGTAGGTGATCCAGACCCAGTTCCATGTTAGCATCTCTTCTCTCAGACGACACCTGGTGCCCTCTGGCAGGTGGGAGTCCCCAAGGAACAGCGATCAGACTGTGGCAGGTCTCGTGGGGAGAGTGCTCAGCATGGATGCCTCTGGTTGGAGGGGGAAAGCAGGATTGAGCAGAGGAGGAGTGAGACTGAAAGTCAGGTTCAACAAAGGCCGTGGCTAACCATTGGGGAAACGACAAAACTGGGATGACCCCTCAGGGTTGTCTCCGGTTTGGACAAGGAACCAAGCCAGTACTGACCAGTTACCATTGTGGGCTTCTGCTGGGAAGGAGGAGTGTCCTTGTCTGAGGTGGCTTTCTTTAGGAAAAAAAGGAACAATTTCTAAGAGGGCTGGCAGCTCAGGGCCCTCAGCCAGCAAAACTCCCAGCTGAGGGAATAAGAAAAAAAATGACCACAATAATTTGTAGACCCGCCCATCAAGCAGTGGAGCCTGTTTTTCCTCCGCTTGGATTTGGCTTGGATTTGGCTTGGCCTTGTGACTGGCTTTGGCCAATGAGTTAGTAGCCTTCATGATACAAGAGAATCTTGAAAAGTGCTTGTCCATTGGGGTTGCTATTCTCTGGTATGTGAAGGAGCCCAAGCCAGCCCCCTGGGGAGGAGAGAGTCCCTACTCACCCAGGTGAGTCCCAGCCATGTGCACGTGGCATCCGAGCCCATCCAGTCCTGGCCAGAGAGGTGCAGATGGACCACCAGCCAGCAGACCCTCAGGATCATGGGAAATGTTAAGCGTTTATTGTTTTCAGCCACTAAGTTTCAGGGGTCATTTGTTACAGAGCAAACATTTATTGATGAGTAGGCCAGCGTGAACCTGGCATTTGGTCTGAACAAATGGGGAAAATGTTTTGGGATTTGGCAAACTTATATAGTTTTATTCCCCCTTCCCAGGTTTGTAGATTTCTAATAAAACTCCAGCCAAACCCATGTTTTTTTCCAGAGCCTTTACAAAGCACCCTTTCAATTGCCCTCCTCTGCTCAGACAGGGGAATACTATAGGAGGCCTTTACCATTCATAGTTGCTAAAGGAAATACATGCTTTCAGAGCCGCCAGTGTTACTGAACAGAAAACACAATTACTACTGTGAAAAGCAAGGACTGCTATTCCATCATAAAAGTGCTAAAGATAGCAGTGTGCTGATTGTTAGTCAAACTGGGTTTCTGGAGGAGCATTTGAGGACCTGATGCAGTGAATTACATTGAAATGTGCTAAAAAAAAAAAATCAAATCGAAAGGAAATACGAATCAAGCACCTTTGCGTTGTTTACTGGAAAAATATTTTCTTAGTACATAGTTCTTGGCACTTGAAAAATGTTTGTTGAGTGAATGAATACATGAATGGCAGGAATATGGACTACTATGTTTGAAAAATCTACCCTGTTGCACTGCTTTGAGATCTTAGGAGGATCAACATGGCATTAAAATAGGAAGTGGGTTTAGTCATCTTTTTTAAAAATATATTTTTATTGATTTTAGAGAAGAAGGGAGAGGGAGAGAGAGATAGAAACAACAATGATGTGAGAGAATCATTGATCTGCTGCCTCCTGCATGCCCCACACTGGGGATAGAGCCCATAACCCGGGCATGTGCCCTGATCGGGAATTGAACTATGACCTTCTGGCTCATAGGTCGATGCTCAAACACGAATCCATGCCGGCATGACTCTGTTTGGTAATCTTAAAGATTTTTCTTCCAAGATCCCACAGAACTCTACTCAAATTCTAGGGCCACCGCCTGCATAGACATGCTGATCCCCTCTCTATTTCTTGATGCTCCCTTCTGAAAACAGAGGATCGGGCCATCTAGAAAGCCTGGGGGAAAGAACGAGCTGGATTTACTTCCTCACTCGGCCTCTCACCAGAGCTGTGTATGTGACCTTGAGTAAGTTCCTCACACTCTCCGTGCCTCAGTTTCTCAAACTGTATAATGGAACAGCAATAATGCTTGCAGGATTGTTGGGAGATTAGGGATAATATATGTAAAGTGCCTGGAATGTAGGTGCGACATAGCTGGAAATTATGAGTAATGGGTAAGTTGCAGATTTGTGTAGAGTAGGGAGAATACAATATGCATATTCTAAGGGACCTTGTGAAACCCAGCGTTTCTGATTTGATTCATGATTGTCAGCCACTGGGGAAAACCCCTCTGTGCCCATTCAACTCGGCACCTCCATTTAGAATTCTGAACTCGTTCTTTCTGACTATTCCCGCCTCCAAACCCCATGGGGACAAGTCACATTTCTCAAGCTGCTAAATCGAATGACAGCTGCCTTTGAGTCCATATGTTTCCCATTCCGAAATGTTGTTTTGAATATTTTCAGCTACTAAGCACAAACGTCTAATTTTTTTTTTTTTTTTTGCACATTTCAGATGCCTGCTTTTGGGTTCTGCATTATTCTGCGGTTTCCTCCTCATTTGCCCCGCCCTTTAATTGCTCCACCAGCACTTAGCTTCCCCGCCTGCCAAGACTGTCTCCCCCTTTTCCTAATATTCCCGGCTCTCCCCAAGGGCCGTCCTTTAAGCCAAGGAGCTCTCGAATGCTTCGTGAAATTGAAAGTCCTCTGTTTATCCTGCTCCCGCCTCAATGTTCATGGCAGTTATCTCACTTGGGCTCCCATTTCCTGCTCTTATTCTTGGCTCCCTGCCAGTCATCACACATTCACATGAAACCCTGCCTCTCCCCGCAGAAGGGAAAGGCTGTTTCCATTCATGGAATGCTCATTGGCCACAAAGATGCTACACCCTCGCCACAGGCAGGGTGTTCTCGGGTTTCCTGACATGCCCAGGGCAAGGTTGGGGGGGGGGGAGGGGGGGCTCTGGTCCCAACAGTTATTTACAATAATGGCAAGCCAGGCTAGAGAACAGTGTGGTCTTTGTGGTGAAGGGAAGTGAGCAGGACTGTCCATTCTAACTGCCCTGGAGGTGGGTCCATGTGCCATTACTGAGTCTCAGTTTGTTTATCTGTGAGATGGGAATGAGACTACTACCCACTTGGCAGCATCATGGTGAGGCTCGTGAATGGACCAGGGTTGGCACAGGGCCTGCCTGGAGAAATGGCATTTGCTCCGTAAGTTTTATTTTCTCCCCCTCTTGCTGGTTGCTAAACCCTTTGGGTCAGTCAGAGTCCCAGAAAGAAAGAGAAGGACACATCCACGTGGTTAATGAAGACCCTGTCACAACAGGATTATGTGTAGATTTGCAAAGGTGTGGGCAGGGGAGGAGAACCACCTGGGACCAGCAAGAACTAGAAGTCATGGCATGTACTGAAAGGCAAAGGAGGATGTGCCCACCCACCCCTGGTGAGAACCGTGGCCAGGATGCAGGTCAGGGCACACTGGCACTGACAAAGGGTTTTGGGGTCTTAGCAAGCTTGGCTCATTTTCTCCCCTCTTTTCCAGGATTTTAGATTTCAAGTAAAACCTAGGCAAATCTGCATATCTAATTTTTTTTTTTTCTAAATTAAGGTGGTTGAGTAGGGACCGTGGCTCAGGGAGAGGGCTGCTGTCACTACTAAAATGACAGCCCCTCAAAGAGAGAGTGGGGGGCCTAACAGCCTCTTTCCCTCTTCCTGCCCGTGATTTCTATAGGTTGAACCCAACCGGAAGCCAGAGAGTGAGGGGCTTGGGTGATGGACTCCCGAATGTTGACTTCCGGGCACAGAGAAAGGCAGATAAATGTGGAGAACAGACTCGGAGAAGCAGAGAATCATCTTGTCATTTGTCACTTATTAGCCGGTCCCTTGGTGCAAGGCTCTGAGCCTTGGTTTCCTATAAAGTGGGGCATAACACTAACCTGCCCATCTACCGCTTGGGCGTGTCATGAGGATCAAATGAGAGCGTTCTCATCAGTTACTTTGCAGGGTGAACCTCCTTTTCCTCTGCACGATCTCACTCAGTTCCCCAACCACCAGGTCAGATACCAGGCAGAGGGACTTTGGCTTCGGGGGGCTGTCAGTGATGGTTTGGCCAAGCTCTCTCGCTGTCAGATTATGGGCAAGTGACTTAGCTCTCTGAGGCTCAGCTGCTGTCTTACTTTGGGTTCTTAACCACCCCCCCGCCCCCCCCAAAAAAAAGCAGATCCTGAGACAAGTATTTGAGTGCACATGGTTTATATGCGAGCTGATTCCAGGAAGCACAGGGTGGCGAGTGAGGCAGGGAAGGGAGGAACTGTCAGCTGTGGGTCTCACCAGCCTCCTGGAGACCCTAGGACCCATTCCTGGATTATACTCTGCAGGGTAAGGGGCTGGGTGTTTACCCCCAGGCTCCTGACCCGCACTGGCTGAGGGTTGCTCCTAGGCTAACTCCCTGGCCATGCCTGGCTGCCTGTGTTTGGGCAGAAGAGACTAAAGCCGCCAGAGAGGCTTAGGAAGTCACATGGATTCCCTCGGGCGAGCCAGGAGGAAATGTCTGGAGACAACGGCATCTGCTTTGGCTTTCAAATATTTAATGGTTAAATGTCTGACAAACGCCAGGCCCGCAGTATTCGATAAATAGGAGGCATTCATAATAAGATGGGTAAATATTCATGTCTTGCAGACGGAGGCAAATGAGGCTCGAAGAAGTGAAGGCATTTGCCCTAAATCACACAGACTGTTCTTAAGTGGCCAAGTCAGATCTGCCTCCAAGTTCGTCCCCCTCCACTCGGCCGCAGCTCCCTCCTGTTAATGGACTCGACGTGCAGAGTGTTTTTGCATCGTAAAGTATGAGAAGCTCCATAAATATAAAATGTTTGTAGTCCCAGACGTGCCAGCTCAGATCCCACTTAAATTGACTCTGGGTAGCTCTTCCCTCAGCCCCGATCCTCATAAGCTCCAATATATATTTCCTTAGTCCCCTGGGGTTTTCCATTCTGTGCCCCAACAATCCCCAGCCTTTCATTAGTGATGCCTAGGTGTCTCCACATGGTTCAAGGGGTGCCAGAAAGTCTCCAGACAAAATAAAATGCGCCATAAAACACCAAGGGCATAAAACTCTAGACACCTTGTTCTCCATGTAATGTTTCCTTTTAAAAACAAATATTTTGAAACGCCCTCTTTACTATCCTGCTGATACACACATAAAAACTAATAGAATGCATAACTTTAAAAAATATTGTAGTTAAAGAAACATAACATGAAATTCACCATTTTAACTGTTTTTAAGCATACAGTTCAGGGGGATTGAATACATTCACATTGTTCTGCAGCCCTCACCACCATCCATCTCCAGAACTTTTTCCATCTCCCCAAACCGA
This sequence comes from Myotis lucifugus, assembly GCF_000147115.1. NCBI lineage: Eukaryota > Metazoa > Chordata > Mammalia > Chiroptera > Vespertilionidae > Myotis > Myotis lucifugus. Next base: position 3,971,943 of record NW_005871151.1, on the reverse strand, counting down.
AACTCTGTCCCCATTAAACAGTGACTCCCTATTCCCTCTGCACCCAGCCTCTGGAAACCAGCATCCCATGTTCTGTCTTTGTGAATCTGACTATGCTAGGTACCTCATATAGGTGGGATCATACAGTATTGATGCTTTTGTGTCTTGCTTATTTCACTTAGTGCCATGTCCTCGAGGTTCATCCATGCTATAGCATGTCTCAGAATGTCCTTCCTTTAAAAATTTTATTGACTTTAGAGAGGAAGGAAGAGGGAGAGAGAGAGAGAAAAAATAGCAATGATGAGAGAGAATCATCGATCGGCTGCCTCCTGCATGCCCCACACTGGGGATCAAGCCTGACTCTGGTCATATGCCCTGACCAGGAATCAAACTGTGACCTCCTGGTTCATAGGTTGGTACTCAATCTCTGAGCCATGCTGGCCTGGTAGAATGTCCTTCCTTTTTAAGGCTAAATAATTCTCTATTGTATGCATAGAATGTGGTGTATGTATAGACCACATTTTGTTTATCCATTCATCTACCAATGGACACTTGGTTGCTTCTACATTTTGGCTACTGTAAATAATGCTGCTGTAAACATGGGTGGGCAATAATCCATTCAAGTCCCCATTTTCTATTCCTTTGGGCATATAGCCAGAAGTGACATTGCTGGGTCATCGGTAATTCCATATGTAATTTTCTGAGGAACTTTCATACTGTTTTCCAGAGTGGCTGCACCATTCCACATTCCCACCAGCATCATTGTTTTTACAAAGGAGAAAACTAGGAAAGTCATTTGTACCTAAATAGTATGTAGTCTTTCAGAAGGTCAAGGCCAGGCTGGACTGCACGGAGACCCAAGCGGTGGTCGTGCGTCTGTTCCATATGCCGCAGCGGCAGGTCAAAGTGCAGGGGTGATGGGGCCCACACTCTTTATCAATAGCACTGACATCAGCCATCTCCCCAACACAATAAGCAAATTAAACACAGTGCCATGGGCATTAAACTTGTTACATTTCCAGAGATGTGAGTGGTTATTAAAAATGTCCAATAGGTACCTTGGTATTTATTGCGAAAACAAACTTATAATCAGAACACTTTGAGCAGGCGTTTCACCGAGGAGGGCCGAGGTGGTTTGTGTGCATTTACACATGGCCTCGGCCGGAATGTGGAGCTGGGCAGGGAGGCGAGAAACAATGCTGACCGTGGGCTCGGCCTTCCCGTGGCTCCCAAGTGGGAACACTGGTGTCTCGGAATCTGTTTCTCTCAAATTCCATCCCCACTGCACCATCCACACCCACCCCACCCAGGCTGGTGGGGAAGGGCTGTGGAGGGGACAGCCCGCTGAAGGGATGGCCATCCTTCTAGTCCCACCTCAGGGCTATGCATGGTGGTCAGGCAAATGCAGGGGAACGTCTGGAAAGTGTGATGCAAATATAAAGAGCTGCTGGTGGGGCTATGCCCGCCTCCCGGCGTTTGGCTCTCTCTGCCTGGGTCACCCTTGCTTCTCTCTCTTATCGAATGAAATGTTCTCATTCTGCTGTCCCTGGGGAAATGTTTTTGGCACTCTGGTAGCCACACTCCCATTCTCTCCTCCTTTTCACAGAGCTTTGGGTGTTATTCAATGGTGCCTACAGCCTGTGTCTTGTTTCCCAGTGTGATTGTAAACTCCTCAGTAGGTAAGCTGCCCAGGGCCTGAGATAGCTGGCCTCCTCCATGCAGTCCTCTCATTAACACCTTGTCTGGGCTTCCTCTTTCTGATTCTTTTGTCCTCACCCAACAAGGCCCTAAGGGAATGGGGCTTCTGGCAGGTTCCCAAGCTGGCCCTGCGCTTTCTTGCCTTTGCTGGTCCCCACATCTGCCCTGCCTTCACCCCTGCCTCGGCCTGACCAAGCCTGACTCCTCTCTCCCTCACCTTGGAGTTCCAGACCCCTTACTCCATTCCTTCTGTGGCATTTATAACAACAGCACTAACTAACTTCTGTCTGACCAGGTTACCTTACAAGGCACTTGTCCATATATGATCTTTTCTTATTCTTACCAAACATTCTGGTGAATAGCTGCCACGTATTTCATATTTACTAACAACAGATTCTTTTAAAAAATATTTTTATTGATTTCAGAGAGGAAGGGAGAGGGAGAGAGAGATAGAAACATCAATGATGAGAGAGAATCACGGATTAGCTGCCTCCTGCATGCCCCCGAAACTCGGTCATATGCCCTGACTGGGGATCGAACCGAGACCTCCTGGTTCATAGGTTGATGCTCAACCACTGAGCCATGCTGGCCTGGCAAGAACAGATTCTTTACATGCACATTACTTTTATGGTCATAACAACACCATGAGATGTGTTGGTGTGCCCATTATGCAGATGAAAAAACTGAGGTGCATAGATGCTAGCTCTCTTGCTCGAGTTTATCCAGCCAGGGGTCCAATCCCGGTCTGCCGGACTTCAAACCCTCCTTATCTGACACAGTACGTGGCCTGTGGTGAGAACACACTGTTCTATTGGTCTTCATGTATAGACATGAAAACCAAGGCTAGGTGAGGGAGAGTAACTTGCCCAAGATGGCAAATGCAGGACTCTGGTCTGGGCCTTCTGATTACAGATCCCCTCTGCACGGCTGCTTCTCCCGGGTGTTTATTCTGCCAGGTAGTCATTGATGCTCACCACCAATCTCCTTCACTCAGTGCAAGCAACAGAAAGTCAGATCAGTGTCCGATTCACCCAGGTGGATCCCCAAATTGCCCAGATTGATGCCGACCACCGGGGCACCTGGTCTGTGTTACATGGATAGGTGAACGGAAGACAAGATCTAGGGATGGGCAGGGGGTGGGAAGGGAGGCGAGGACATCCTGGAGGGTGACTTTCTATGCCAGGTGGACAGCTCCACCTGGGATTCCACACCTGGGAACTGATCAGGAGGCACCAGCATAAGGAACTGGGCTCTTGGGGAAGCAGGGTGTGGGAACAAACCCTGCACCTTTCACAGTTTTGCCAGGACCATCTCCTGTGGGGTAGTAGGAGGTGGGCTAAGAATCTCAGGGTCTGGGGCCTCCACAGACAGTGGCCACCCCCTGGTACCAGTGGTTGGTCTGGTCCTGGGTGCTCCATGGGCCCCTGTAGTACACATGGAGAGATGGAGAGATCCAACATTTGCATGGGATTTTGACGTTTTCTTTTCTTGATACTGTTCTTTCTGCATATACAGGACTTGATAATAAGCAGTGTTGATGGCTCCATTGAAGGAAAAAGTGTTCTTGGATGATCAGAACTGCTCATGGGGTCAGTTTGGGTCCTCTGAGAAGTGGAGAGGAGAGGTGCTTGGAATTTACTGGGGATAACAGCTGTGAAAGATGAAGGAGGCGGGAGCAGGTGTGGGCGGAGACCCTCAGATCACAGTGCTGTTCTGACACCTGCAAGATGAGGGCAGGAAGGAAGTAGGACTCCGACTGCAGTGCACCAATGGGAGAGCCTGGGCCAGGCCGATGGGGAGTCTCCAGCAACGTTAGAGGAGTCCTGAACTGGGCAGAGATGGCCGGGCTCTGGTCTGGGGCCCGCGGTCAGATGTTGGCTGGGAGAACCCCGGTGCAGATCCTGCAGCAGTTCTGACGGAGCGGCAGCTGGAGGCCGAGAGTGGACTGTGCCCTCAGCAAGGGTCTCCTGAAGGGAAATGTGGGTGCATGAGTGACACAGGGGTGAAGCCAGTGCTTCGGACATAGAAAGATCCACCTTATGGTTGTGAGACCACAGGTAAGGAAATGAGTTTTATTTTAGTTAATTTGCTTAACGTTGGCTGACGGATTAAATGAGGTAATGTATGCAATGCCTGTCATGGTTAAGTTGCTCAAAAATTGTTAGTTATCTTCCTTTTTTGGGAGTTAGCAGGGCAGACACTGGAAAGAGACCACCTGGGTTCCAATTGTGTTGAACAAGTTACTGACCCCCTCTGGGACTCGACTTCCTCTTTTAAAAAATGAAGGTAATAATAATGCTTACCCTCATGGGATTGTTGTGAGAATTAAATTAGAAAATCCACATAAAGGAGTCAGACCATAACAGCTGTTACTCTTTGCCCGAATTCTAGTCAGGCTTCCCTCTCAAAGGGCCATGCAGGTCAGTGGCCTGCAGAGGGCAGCATTCCCGCAGTAATCCGACTGCTCTGGGCTAATGTGACTGGGCCTTTCAAGTTTAGGACAGAAAAAGCAAGGTATACAAAGCCCAGCAGAGTTGACCCAATGACAGAAGAGATGCGATGGTACAGGAACATGGGCAGAATTTTTAAAAAATAATGCTTATTGGTGGGTGGCTGCTATGGAATAAAATGGGGAAAATACCAAGAATGGACAGTTTAAAACCTACACACACAACTTAAGGTGAGCATGCAAAACAAAAGCTTCTTATTGAAAGCCACACACCTGCTCTCACTGGGCATGTCTTGGGGGCCTCCGGTGTCTGGTGACCTGGGCCCTCGCTTGTTTGTACAATTGGTGCCAGAGATTAAGACTCTCTGAAATGCAACTTAAAGATCAACAATCCAGCGTTAACTGAGTGGAGTTGAGAGTGGGGCAGCTTTGGATTTGCAGGACATCTGGTGTCTGATGACAGCTCAGTTTCTAACTAGCTGGGTGACTTTAAGGGACATCTCTCTGTGGGATGCAGACAATCTTTTAAACAGTCAGGAGCAAAGGACCAGGGTGAGGATTATTATTATTCCATACCCCATGCCACATCCACCCAAAAGTCCCTCTTCATTTGTCCCAGGCTGTCCTGCAGGAGTTTCTTCTAGTTTCTCTAGCATCTTGGATAAAGGAGGGCATTTTCCTTCACTCCCAGTGCCTGTCCCTCTTTTCGCTCCTGGTGACTGTTTGTAACCTCTACGATCTGGCCTCGTTAGGAGTCTCTTGGGACATCATTAGCGATCGTTAAACATAGAAATTTCAGCTGCTATTCGCCATTGAGCCTTGCTTCATGTACAAAAATACGGTTTTGTTTTAACCTGAATGCTTAAACCCTTGCCTTATTCTAGACATAGCATTCTGCACTTCACCCTGGTCACTAACCCCATGCCTTAGAGCCATGGTCGGCAAACCGCGGCTCGAGAGCCACATGCGGCTCTTTGGCCCCTTGAGTGTGGCTCTTCCTCAAAATACCACGTGTGGCCGCGCACGTACAGTGCGATTGAAACTTCGTGGCCCATGCGCAGAAGTCGGTATTTTGTGGAAGAGCCACACTCAAGGGGCCAAAGAGCTGCATGTGGGTCGCGAGCCGCCTTTGCCGAGCCGCAGTTTGCTGACCACTGCGAGAATTTCCCACGCCACCTGTAAAAACTGACTGTGTTCTCTGTGGTGGCCTGATGGTAATCCACTGTATGGATGTGCCAGAGTTCATTAGAAATCTAGGGTTGGTGGGCATTTAGAGTCTTTCTAACTACCCCCTTTCAAAAGCAGCAATACAAAGTTGTCCATATCTGCAAGTCTTTCAGTAGGATGGGTGCCTAAGAATGGAATCGCCAGGTTACAGGAAGTGAGCATTTGAAATTTTGACAGATATTACTGATTAGCTTCCAAAGACTGTGCCTATGTATATTCATGTCTCTTTCTATCACACTGTTGGTTATAATCCACAGGTGATAGGTTCTATGTTAAGAACTGATGAACTACAGAGGCAGTATAGCCTAGTGGTCAAGAGCCAGATATTGCATTCAAATCTTAATTCTACTCCCCACAATTTATGTGAATTTGGGCAACTCACACTCTTGTGATTTGGTTTTCTCAAGGGTCCAGTGGGAATATGGATGGTATCTAGTTCACAGGTGGTTGTGATGACAAATTAGTTTATGTAAAGCACTGGAACAGGTGCCTGGTGAGCAGCAAGCCCTAGTCCATCATTTCGTGGCTTCATTAACCAGCTTCTCTGAACTGTAGGAGCGTGGGGTGTTGACTGGTGAGCTAAATGTGTGAGAAATCGCAAGACTCATGTGGCCCATCAAACCAGACAATAAATTTCCCTAATGAACTTTGTTGAAAAAAGTGAAGTTCTTCCATTGATAAGTACATTAGAACATTTTTATATGCAAATAAATAGATATCTTATGGAGAAGAATGTAAAATTGACATGAATTTGAAAACATGAAACTTCAACAGTTGACTACCTATTGAGGGCTGTGATGGATGAGATACATCAACCCCCAAGGAGAGTGGGCTCGTTCTGGACTATTTTGATGGGAAAAGGTTGAATAAGTAGAGTAATTCACAGTGGTTTGCCTTCTGAAACGGAGGTTCTCCATGGGTCTGGATTGACTTTCCATGGTTCCCTAGCACCAATGACTATTCCTAGCAAGGAAGTGCAAATTACTCTGATAGACAGACAACATCGCTGTTTCAGCCAATCAATGAACAGTGATTTCTAATTAGTGCCCTATAAATAGCTGGAGTTTAAAATAGTCAATCAGGTAATTAGAGTCACCCATGATCTTCTGTCTTGTTGAGCTGCCAGGAGAGACAGGACAGCCAGAAAAATCTTAGATCTTCAGAATCTTGAAACTTGTACCTCATTTACAATGTCTTTCACTCCTTGTCTTTCCTTCGCTCCCATCTTTCTGTTGTGTCTTTATTTTTTCATATTGCAGTCAGTTAAAAATCTAGTTTCTCTTCTTGTCCTTCCCCCAGCAGCTCCCTTTAGTAAGGTGAAGAAGTGACTTCAAATTTTGGCTTGGTTACTTAATAAATACATGAACTTTGGCAAGTTAGCTAATCTCTCAGAGCCTCATTTACCTCAGCGAGAAGATGGGGATCATTTCTGTATCATCCTGTTGCAAATGCTAGAAAACTAATTCCAAGCAGACTCACTGGCTCAAATAAGGGGTAAGGCTATGGGTTCCTACTTTAGGCAGATAGATACATATTTTTCACTTTAGGCATATTTTGATTCATGACTCAAAGACTGTATGAGGAGCCAATTTTTGACTCCATTCTCAGACTTCAAATGGTAGCAAGATGGTTGTAGAGGCTCCATTCTCTCAGGCTTCAATCCCAAAGGAAGCTAATATGCCTCTGTCTCAGCATTTTCAGCAAAAGTCTCACTGGATCTCACTGAAGCTGATTGGGTCTTGCTCCTCATCCTGAACCAATCACTATGGCTAGGGGAATGGGAGGGGCTGATTGGCTTAGGCTAGGTCACATGACCCACACCTGTACTGGGAGTGGAACTCCTCTGGATGCCTTAGACCAGGGGTGGGAGGTGACAATCTCAAGTCAAAACTGTTGGATGTTGCTAGAAAAAGAGAGAATAAATATTGGGAAGCAAAAGATAAATGCTTGTTGTCATATCACTTCTCCAACATGTTTGTGGTAAAATCAAAGTGTCACATGTTGGACAATTTATGTCAGTTTTCTGCCAATGTCTCCTCTCTGGCAGTACTTTAGCTGTCGCTGCTTCCTTGTTATACTCTACTAGGGGCCCGGTGCGTGAAATTTGTGCACTGGAGGGGGGGGGGGTCCCTCAGCCCAGCCTGCCCCTTCTCACAGACTGGGAGCCCTCAGGGGATGTCCTACTGATGGCTTAGGCCCGCTCCCCAGGGGGAGCGGGCCTAAGCCGCAGTCTGGCCTCCTTCTGCGGGAGGCGACTGGGCTGATCAGGGGAAGGCACCAGCCCCATCACCCTGCTGCTGCAGCCACTGCCAGCCACCGCAGTCACCAAGGTGTTTTCATCAACACGGATTTCAGTCCCTTCACCATGAAAAATGACAACTTTCTTTAGGCATTTTCAAGATGTGTCTTTCATAGGATATGACATTTCTTTCTTTTTTTTTTTTTATCCTCACCTGAGGATATGTTTTTATTGATTTTTAGAGAGTGTGGAAGAGAGAGGGAGAGACAGAGAGAAACGTCGATGTGAGAGGGAAACTTTGATTTGTTGTCTCCTGCATGAGTCCTGACCTGGGCCCCGGCCAGGGAGGAGCCTGCAACCTAGGTAGATGCCTTTAATCAGAATCGAACCCAGACCCTGCGGTCGGCAGGCCGAGGCTCCATCCACTGAGCAAAACCGGCTAGGGCAGGATATGACATTTCTTAGCCCCTCCAGCAGTGGACCTTCGTTTTTGCCTCCAGGAGTGAGGTGGAAAAACCCTAGATCACCTTCGTGGATTCTTATAACACAAGTTACCAAGAACACTGCAAGTGGCGGTGTACAGGGAGCTTAGCCAATGAATGGTCAGAAAAGGTGTTTACACTCGAACTGGTTTGGCTCAGTGGATAGAGCGTCAGCCTGCAGACTGAAGGGTCCCAGGTTTGATTCCTGTTAAGGGCATGTACCTTGGTTGGGGGCACATCCCCAAAGGGGAGTGTGCAGGAGGCAGCTGATCGATGTTTCTCTCTCATCAATGTTTCTGACTGTCTATCCCTCTCCCCTTTTCTCTGTAAAAAAAATCAATAAAATATATTTTTAAAAAAAGAAAAGAAAAGGTGTTTCCTCTGCAACTCATGCGCAGAGGACCCCTTGCATTGTGTCCACTGGGCTAGAGGCATGTCCCTGCCGCCGGGGGTGGGGGGTTGCCCCTGAGGCCAGCAGCCAGCCCTACACATTGTGGGCACCAGGCTGGGGGTGTGTGTGGAGACCCCGGGCCACATGCATGGCGGCTGCCGCTGGGGCACACCTCCCAGACCAGCAGCCCTGCGTTGTGGGCGCCAGGCTGGGGGGCATGGACCCGGGCCACTGCTTGGTGCTGGTGCACGCGCAAGCGGCCACCGGGATGGAACATCCGCTTGGCACCTGCGCCTGTAGGCCCTGAGTGGCCAGGGAGGTTCTGGGACCCCAGCTGTTCAGGGACTACATACTGGCCTACAGGCCCGAGGATGTTCCCGGGACCCAGGCTGCTCAGTGCCTGTGTATGCAAAATAACCAGCCATCTTTGTTGGATTAATTTGCATACTCACTCCTGATTGGCTGGTGAGTGTAGCAGAGGGATGGTCAATTTACATGTTTCCTTTTTATTATATAGGATTCTTAGGAGATTTTGTCCGCTTTGCAATGATTTCCCAATTTATGTTTATATCTCTAGTCCCAACCTTTCTTATAGTTTTAGTCCCACTGACTTTTGATCATTTCACTTAATCCTCTCACAACAACTTATAGTTCAACACATTAAAAACCAACTCATCAGCCCTAGGCAGTGTGGCTCAGTTGGTTGGAGTGTCATCCAGTGATACACTGGAAGGTTGAGGGTTCCATTTCCAGTCAGGACACATACCTAGGTTGTGGGTTCCATCCCTTGTCCTGGCGAGTATGGGAGGTAATTCATTGACGTACCTCTCTCATATCGATGTTTCTCTCTCTCTCCCCTCCCTCTCTCTTCCTCCCTTTCTAAGAGAAAACAAAACAAAAACTACCCCCAACAACAACAAAAATCCCAACTCATCATCTCCACCCTTAATTCAGATCCCCATTTGTGATTTCCTCACTTCTGCCTTTGGGTCCCATCCTTCCATCAGGTACTGAATTGCTTTGGTTTTGCATTCATTTCCATTCTTACCTGATGCCTAGATCATTGAAACGACCTCTATGTGCAGGCTCGCCCCTCTTGTGCATCCTGGGTCACTGAGGATAAGGCTTGGAGTCCCACTGCCTGGGTGTCGTAGCTTGGTTACAAGTCTTTATAAGCTGCGTGAACTTGAGAAAAGAACAACCTTTCTAAGCCTCAGTTTCTCCAGCTGTAAAATCTATTTTGCTTTTTTCCAGTGTCCATTTACAATTTAAATCCTATGTCCCTTTGATAAAGGATCCAGTCTTTAGAGCAGTGTGTGGGTAGTCAGGTTTGTAGATGTGACCTGAATACCCTGTTCGGTCTCTCCTATCTCATTTTATTCTACTTTGTGACTCACTTCTCTCTCTCTCTCTCTCTCTCTCTCTCTCTCTCTCTCTCTCTCTCTCTCTCTCCCTCTCTCTCTTTTTCAGAAGCAGATATTTTTTTATTTACAGAGTGTTGGCCAACCCTATAGAAATGCTCCTTTCACGCCTGTGGAATATCATGTTGCCTGACATTCAGTTCTGGAGCACTTCTAATCCTCTTCGGCTCTGGGATATGTAATTATATACACCTTTCTCAGCGCTGGCTGCTCAGTCCCACCCCTGGATTGCTTGTCTGCTTTCCCCTCACCTTCCAGTGACCCCTAAAACGGTTGTTACCCGGGAGGTACATTTCTCAAGGCAGAGGTGAATGCACTCAATGTAATCACAGGCTCAGCTATAGGAGCTAATGGGTGTGTGGTGAGTTACCTGTGGGGCTGAACTTCACCATGAGTGGCTAAGCAATCCTATGTGCTGTGAAGCAGAGAGGCAGGGAACATACCTGGGTGTGCATGCCTTACACCTGAACTGTCTACTATGATAGTCACTAGCCCCAGCCACATGTGGTGATTTAATTAAAATTAATTAAAAATAATGACAATTTCTCGTCCTTAGTTATACTAACCACGTTTCAAGTTCTCACAAGCCACTGTGGCTACTGGTTTCCATTTTGGACAGTATACCGTTAACTATTTTTTTTTTTTAAACAGGAAGTTTTTTTGTTTTTTTTAAAATATATTTTATTGATTTTTTACAGAGAGGAAGGGAGAGAGATAGAGAGTTAGAAACATCGATGAGAGAGAAACATCGATCAGCTGCCTCCTGCACATCTCCCACTGGGGATGTGCCCGCAACCCAGGTACATGCCCTTGACCGGAATCGAACCTGGGACCTTTCAGTCCGCAGGCCGACGCTCTATCCACTGAGCCAAACCAGTTTCGGCATACCGTTAACTATTGAACAGTTCAATCACCCCAGAAAATTGTGTTGAACAGTGCGGCTCTAGAGTGTGGCAGTGGGAGTGGGCATGCTGGGACTTCCACCAAGACTGTCAGGGAACAGTAGAGCCCCCTTCGCCTATATGGTGTGGGTTGGGGAAACTGGCTTGGTTTCAGAGGAGGGCCTGGACTTGGCAGTGCATAGCATCAAGGAGTGGACAAGTCTGGCTGGCATGGCTCAATGGTTGAACCAAGGGGTTACCGGTTCAATTCCCGGTCAGGGCATATGCCCAGGTTTCGGGCTTGATCCCAGTAGGGGGCATGCAGGAGACAGCCAATCGATATTTCTCTCTCTCTCTCAAATCAATTAAAACCTATTTTTTTAAAAAAAGGAGTGGACAAATCTGAGTGAAGATCCCTTAATGCTATCTGGGGAGGGTGGTCTAATCTTCTTGGCCAAGAAAAATTAAAAAAAAACCAACCCCAAACATTTTATATATATATATATATATATATATATATATATATATATATATATATATATATATATATAAATTGATTTCAGAGAGGAAGGGAGAGGGAGAGAGAAATAGAAATATCAATGATAAGAGAGAATCATCGATTGGCTGCCTTCCATACTCCCCCCACTAGGGATTGAGCCTACCACCCAGGCATGTGCCCTGACCAGCATCAAATCACAACCTCCCGGTTCATAGGTCGATGCTCAACCACTGATCCACAATGGCTGGGCCAAGCACAATCTTGAGAGGCTCAAGGCAGATGGGAGCCCCTGGGAGACAAGCCCTGTACTGAGTGAGCACTTTACATATATTATTTCATTCGACCTTGGGGGAGTTAATATCACATTCATCTCATAGATGAGGAAGCTGAGCCTCAGGGAAGGGAGCCTACGTGTAAGCACTCTGTACTGCTCAGTGTGGGTTCAGAGTCAGGCAGAGGGACCTGAGTTCTGGGGGAGCAGCAGTTTGAGCTCGTGGCTGGAAGCTGGCCAGAATCAGGCAGGGTGGCTCAGGAGCTGTGGTCAGCTCTCCAACTCTCAAAGAGGACTGGAATGTAGGGCAGAGAAGAGGAGGAGGGCAAGGTGGGGGCAGGACAACGGGACAGACCTAACTTTGGAGATAATGCTGATGCCTTGGGGTGCGTGTACATGCTGTAGTGATGGATTCTGCAGATCTGAGAACGAGACTGCGAGTCCTCTGAGGGTGCAAACATTGTGCAGGGTGGCTTGAGCATGACTTTGTGGGGTCACACAGCCTTTCTCTGAATCCCACTTCTGCCATTTATGCCTTTGCCGCAGCTGAGGTCACCTCTCTGAGTTTCACTTTCCTCATCTGGAAAATAAATATGGTAAGACGACATTTATTATCATCATCTTTGTAGCTTCAAATATGAGTATCATACTTAACATAAGTAGTTCCTCAATAAAAATGGAATAGAATTGAATCCAGTTGTGAGGGCTGGAGAATGTAACGGCTGAAACGGGTCTACATATTTGCTCTAGGGCAAATATTTGGCTTTGGTCTCTTGACAGAGCCTTCTAATGCTCAGTCTTGTCTGGTTGTGCTCTCTGTCCGGGGCACACGGGATAACTGCTTCCTAGCTGCTTTGCCCTCACGTGGCCATGGATGGGTTCTAACCAATGTAAAGAGAATGGCAGTGATGTGTGTCAATTCTTGGCCAAAACATTTAAGAGCCAGTGTGCCCTGTCAGTAAGTGACAGCTGTTATGAGTACTACTAAGTGGGGAAATGCTGTGAGGGCATTCTTGCTGATGGGATGACTTAAGATGTGGAAGTGACAGTAGGTCATCTGTTGCCTATTGAGAAAACGGAGAGAGCCCTGGCTAGCATTGCTAAGTGGTTAGAGCATTGGCTGGCACACTGTTGAGTCTGGGGTTTTATTTCTGGTCAAGGGCATGTACCTGGGTTTCAAGTTTGATCCCTGTCCCCAGTTGGGGTGTCTGCAGGAGTCAAACAATTGATGTGTCTCTCTCATCATTCTCCCTCTCTTTCTCTCTCTCCTCTCCTCCATTCTACCCTTTCTAAAAAAAAAATCAATGGAAAAAATATCCTCTGGTGAGGATTAACAGGAAAAAAAGGAAGTAAAGTGGAGAGAGATTAAGTTAAATAGAGGAGTGAACAAAGTAAGAGGGACTGGGGGTTGAAAGGGTCTAGAAGAGGGGTGGGCAAACTTTTTGACTCGAGGGCCACAATGGGTTCTCAAACTGGACCGGAGGGCGGAACAAAAGCATGGATGGAGTGTTTGTGTGAACTAATATAAATTCAAAGTAAACATCATTACATAAAAGGGTACGGTCTTTTTTTTTTTTTTTTTTAGTTTTATTCATTTCAAACGGGCCGGATCCGGCCCTCGGGCTGTAGTTTGCCCACGGCTGGTCTAGAACCAGTGAACCTGGTTGTAGTACTACCTCTTCCCCTGGTAGCCCTGTCTTTGGACAGTTTATTATCCTCTTCAAGGATAAGTTTCCTCATCTGGGATGTGAGCGGCACGTGTGACAACCTACATGATTATCATGACTAGTAAGATGTCAAAATTGCTTTATAAATCGAACAATGCAAAAACAAACAACCCCTCTCCATTACACTCAATAACACTGTAGAAGAATGAGTATGAGTTTTATCCCAAATTAGGTCCATCTGTTCATCTATGTTAATTGAGTACCCACTATACCTTAAGCACTGCAGGCAATGGTGTGTGTGTGTGTGTGTGTGTGTGTGTGTGTGTGTGTATGTGTGCATTACCATTTTAAGAAATGATGGCCTTGAGATATATTGGATGACTTGAGACCAAAGGCAGTTCATTGGGAGAAATTTGCAGTAGTTTAGGTGTGAGATGATGTGACTAAGATGGGTAGGTGGGAGAGGAGGTTGGAGTGGAAAAGAGTTTGATAACTATTAGTGATGTTACAAAAGCAAAACCCAGCAGGATCTCCAAATGGACCGTTTGTTCTTGTGTCTCTGGTACAGTCTGGGGAAGAGTGGGGTATGGTAGGGTTGGCTGAGCCTTGATCCTCTAGGCCTCACAGTGAAGTCCATGGTGGTCCTGGGCACCGAAGTGAAATGTTGGGGGAAATCTTTACACCAGTGTGAGTTGTAGTGTAGACTCTTTCATTCTTGTTGGGACCTCACCTCATCTCCAAACACCACATACCTATCCAAAACACACACACACACACACACACACACCCTCCCGAGGACCAATGTGAATCCCCAACAATAGTATAGTCCAATGGTCAGCAAACTGCGGCTCGCGAGTTACATGCCGCTCTTTGGTCTCTTGAGTGCGGATCTTCCAAAAATACGGACTATCCCTCGTAGGTCAGGAAGTTTCAATCACACTGTACATGTGTGCCCGCACGTGGTATTTTGTGGAAGAGCCACACTCAAGGGGCCAAAGAGCCCCATGTGGCTTGCGAGCCACAGTTTGCCGACCACTGGTATAGTCAAAACACTTGATTGCAAAGCATTTCTCTCATGATGGCATTCCTGTTCATCTCTCTCAAATTGCTTTCAAGCCATGTGCCCTCCAGCCTACTCAGAATATGAACTATGACTATCCCTGGGCTTCACAAAAACTCAGGAAGCCGTGGAATTACCATTAACAAGGGCCCAGTTATATTTTGGGGCGGCCATTTTCCTCCCCGTTTCTCCCCTTCTCTTTCTGGAAAAGGCAGCAGACTGGGTTCATTCTCCAGCTACATAATTTTGTCCACTCACCTTCATTGCCTCCACGCAGATCTGAATGTAAAGAATCCCAGTACTAGTCTTGTTAGAAACTCAGGTGTTTTGGACTCATGTTCAACCATTTACTTGACGAAATTTCCATTCCCCAAGTTTATTAAAACAGGTACTTACATGGCCTTAAAAGAGTTCATCTGAGTCTTAAACAGCAGGAACACTAACATTACTTTATATACAGTATTATCTCATTTGATCTTTACAGCAATCCTAGAAGGTAACCTGACTTTGTACTTTTATTGCCTTTTTATACATGAAGACACTGACGTTCAGAGATAAGGACTCCTAAGCTCTCTCAGCTAGTAAATGATTATTTAATTGCAAATCACTGATCAAACACTTTTGCGACTATCCTAAGAACATTCTCTGTTTGGCCTAGAGCAAAGAGCTCCCATTTCTTTGTAAAGCAAACAGAAATGATTTCGCAAACGTGCTTAGGGAAGATTTAAAAATGTAAAAAGTGTTGGAATTCGGTTTGTATTTTCCACTCCCTAAGACCCCCCACTGTTCAAATTGTAAGTCAGAGAGAGAGAGGGTTGGTTCATTTAACTGGCTGATCTGTGAGCTATTGAAATTTTTGCTTAAAAAGGAAATCTGATCTCTGTCTAAGTGGCACTAATGTGTGGGCTGAGAGCTGCTACTGTAAATTCAGCAAGGGATTCATTAATGCTCTGAACCTCCCGGAGCCCTGGATGGGTGACCTCTGAAATAAAAGCAGAACCAAGAAAGATAAGACTTCACGCATGATCTGCAGGACTCTTTCTGGTGATCTTCAAGATATCTTAAGTCAAGAGTACTTAGGGCCAGAAAGCCAGGAGTTGGGTGGGGAGGGGGAGACCACCCAAAGATTAAATGATACCACCCAATAGGTTCTTGGCTTTTTGAAATTCTTTGGCAAATCTTCTATTTCCCCCCCACCATTCTCTTTGCTGGGAAGGGTTTCTGCACTGTTTCCTTTGCTGGGAAAAATAGGCTGCTGCTTTTGAAATCACTGTGATGCAGTCAGTAAGTCTGATGAACTGCTGATGGGGAGTCGAGGCCAGAAAATACCAGTCGAAATCCTGCTGGGAACCCCAGTTGTTAGGGTGTCAGACAGCTTTGTAAGATTCTGACTTTGACATGGGTATGGGGTTGGGGGAGAGGGGGACATGGCTCTGCTAGGTTGGCCTTCTGGGAGCTTCTGCTTATGATACCAACGCTATTTTGACCACAGGATATAACAGTTTTTATTCCTCCCAAACTACTGTAATGTGTTTGAGTCATCATAACAAAGTACCACAGGCTTAAAAACAGACATTTATTCTCTCACAGTTTTGGAGAATGGAAGTCCAAGATCAAGGTGCCATCAGGATTGATGTCTGTTGAGCTCTGTCTTCCTGGCTGGCAGGTGGCCACCTTCTCTGCCCTCACATGGCCTCTTCTCGGTGCAAATAGAGACAGAGAGTGGTCTCTGGGCTCTCTCCCTCTTTCTTATAAGGACAGTCCTATAGGATTAGGAGCTCACTCTTATGACTTCATTTAACCTTAATGATCTCTCTAAAGGCCTTATATCCCACTACAGTCACATTGGGGGTTAGGGCTTCCAAATATGAATTTTTTGGGGGAGGGGGGAACACAATTCAGTCCATAATAACTACAAAATAATATACTTATTGTAAAGCATTTAACAATATTGAACTATAACAAGAAAATGTAAACACTCCCCTCCACCTGCTGCTTGTTCAGCCAGGTGACCAGTTGGTGTGTATCTCTTCACAGCTTTCCTTTCTTCATACAAACACATGGCACATTTAAAATAAATTTTTAAAAAATCCTCACCCACAGATAGATTTTTTAATTGATTTTAGAGAGAGAGGGAGAGAGGGAGTGAGGGAGAGAGGGAGAGAAATATCGATCTGAGAGAGAAACATCAATCAGTTGCCTCCCATATGTGCCTCTGACTGGGAATTGGACTGGGAATTGGACCCACCACCCTTTAGAGCAGGGGATGACGTTCCAACCAACTGAGCCAAACCAGCCAGGGTGCATTATGTTTTTATTGAAGTTATGTTGTATATATTACTCTGCAACCTGCTTTCTAGTTGACTAGCATTAAGTTACTGTAAAATTTTTTATTGGATTTCTCATTGGTGTCTATGTGTAGAGCAAGTGTTCTTAACTTTTAGGTTGTGAACACCTAAAAGTCTATGGGTAGAAGTCAGGAGGTGCATTAACTTGGTTGGGGAAAAATTGTCTTATCACTCACCTTATAACTGAAATTTGGCGTGTCTTTTAATTAAGAATATAGTCAGGAAGCCATAGTTGTGTTAGCAAGATCCTCAGATATTCTCATATTACATTACAGTTTTGCAGATATCTCAAAATATGCTATATGCTTTATAATAGTGATCAGACCTGCTATTGAAACAATTATTTAATGTGTTAATAAAGATACGCCTATTCAGTGATGGCGAACCTATGACACGTGTGTCAGAGGTGACACGCGAACTCATTTTTTTGGTTGATTTTTCTTTGTTAAATGGCATTTAAATATTAAAATAAATATCAAAAATATAAGTCTTTGTCTTACTATGGTTGCAAATATCAAAAAATTTCTATATGTGACACGGCACCAGAGTTAAGTTAGGGTTTTTCAAAATGCTGACATGCTGAGCTCAAAAGGTTCGCCATCACTGGCCTATATTGTACTATATATGTACTATATTGCAAATTTGTTTTTATAAAATGCTTTTGAGAATATTTTGGTATAATTGGTTTTAAAAAATTATTCTAGCCCTGGCCAGTTTGACTCAGTGGATAGAGTGTTGGCCCACAGATTGAAGGGTCTCAGGTTTGATTCCGGTCAAGGGCACATACCTCGGTTACAGGCTTGGTCCCGGCTCCTGGTTGGGGTGCATGTATGAGGCAATCAATTGATATGTCTTTCTCACATCAATGTCTCTCTCTCTCTCTCTCTCTCTCTCTCTCTCTCTCTCTCTCCTCCCTTCTTCCACTCTCTCTAATATATATATATATTTGAGTGAGGATTAAAAAAATTATTCTATATATTTTCCCCCCAAGCATTTAAAAACAGACTTTGAGAAAGCACTCATAGACCTCACCAGGCTGTGAAGAACCCCTGCTATAGAAGCAAGACTTACATTTCCTTGGTGGAAATATGATTGTCTCTCTGTCCTTGTCATTTTTGTTGTCCACCAATAAGAGGAAATTCATAAGGAAGAAGAAGGGTGTAGGCTTTGAAGTAAGCCCTTTCCTCAAGCTGGCTCTGGAGACTGAGAAGTTCAGTTTAGAAGAGAAACAAACACCAAACTTTCAATAGTTCACATTTCTCAATTGGCATAAAGAAGTGTTCCTGATGAAATAAACTAACATTTCTTATATTTGATGCTTGTAGTTATGAGAAATGAAAATGACTTATTCAAAAAAATTCAATTTCAATGGTAATTATACTTTGTAATATGTCAGCTAAAAGATTCATTTCCAAGATCTTTAGGACTGATATTAAATTGAGTTAATTAATGGGTTTTCATTGAATGCCTAGATAACTTCTAAATTAGATAGAGTACTGTGAAGGGGTTCAGAATAGGCCTCCCCAAGATGTGCCACATTAGCATGTGAATTATTTTCAGCTGAAGGCAATTGAGACCCTGTGGACTCACATGAAACTTTCACTTTTTTCTTTAAGAACTGAAATTTGGGACCTTACACATATTAAGAGTTATCATTGAAAATAACTTTTTATGTACTATCTACAGGGCAGAGAAAACTTGTAATTACTGAACATTGTTCTTATTATTGTCAGGTGAATGTCCTTCCTGTCCTCTGAAGCTTGAAGGCATCTTACCTCATCCTTAGCCCAGAATGCTATCTATACCTCATTTTAACTTTCTGTCTCAGAACCTGCCTTGAATGTGGGATTGCCATACCTATGAGCAAATAAATTTGGTTACTTTCTTTTAATCTGTTTCATGTTGACTTAATGAGTGGACTGGCTGAAAGAACCTAGAAGGGTTGAGGAAAGTCTTTCTCCCCCACAATTGACGCTGTGAGCAGGATACATCACCGGCTGGACACTGCTCACCCCGAAGTTGCTACAATAGGAAGATTCTAGGATCTCTAACATAGGCCTTCAAAAAAGAGTAAGAATTCTTTCCTGGACCAATACCTATGTAGTTTGGTAAGATCAGAGTGGTTAGAGTCCTTTTCTTTCCTTTTCTAAATTTGGATTAGCAGAAGAAAATATTAGTGGAAATAGTGCCTTGGGCGGACTCTTGGTTATTTGGTATGAACACTCATGAGTGTTGTTAATTATGTTTTTCTCTATCTCTGTCTGTGTTTTCCCTTTTGTCTGACCACATTGTTAATGGAGGGGAGAGGTCCCCTGCTTGCCAGTGGGAGTGGAATTCTTGTGATATCCTGAAAAAAAGGATTTTCTGAGACTCGCACGGGAGGATGTGATATTGTAGAAAACTTTATTTCTGTGGAATCAAACCCCTGACTTTCCAAGGTTTCATTTCCCTCAGTCCTGCCCAGGAAGAAGTCCCGTTTTGCCTTTAGCAGGGCTAAATCAGAGCCAGTGTCAGTTTCCTTTCTGTGTCTGCACAGTCCATACCACATTAGGCTAGCTTAATTTGTGTTTTACCGCTGCAGTCCATCAGTCCATTGCATGTGGGTCCACAGGTCCACAGGGCTATGGAGGAAACACAAGCAAATGCAAGGAAGCCAAGGGGGAGCCAAGAGCCCAAGAGAGAGAATTCCTTTGTTTCAGGGATTATGTATTCCCAGATTTTCACGGATTTGCAGTGGCCCCGCCCATTCTGGCCAACCATTGCTGTCCTCAGGTTTGACTGACAGGCAAATACCTTCCCTATGTCATCCCAACTTCACTGGGCATGCGTTATCTCCGCTTTGTTGGACCCCTTCCCCCAGTGATAGTCAGGGAATGGGCTGATGTCCCCTGAGAAGTGTGAAATTGCAGCGTCCTGGTGAAGCTGCCCAAATGACATGCCTATAATATTTGGCCTTCCCTTTGCTCCTTTCTATTATTAATAACTAGCTAATTCCAACTGTATCAATATGTGCTGAGAACTTGGTCTTTGTAACCAGTGAGAATATTTTCTCTCTGGCTTCTACCATCTGGAGGGTACATTTTCTGGGGAGTACCGTGGTGGCTAAGTCAAATAGATTGGGGATTCCGGGCAGCTGAATCCAGTCAGACAGAAGTTTAGGGGTTTACCTGGGCTTACGACTGGGTCAGCTGTTGCCATAGGTCAGAAGCACAGGATTTTACTTAGAGCGTATGACTGGCATCTCTTTGTCTTTTTGTCCAACAGTGCCAAGCTCTTAAGAGAGTTTTCTGTGTCTATCCATTTTCTCCCAGAGATGGTAATAACAGGGCCCCTTAATGCTTATTTTCTGCCAGCCAAGGGATGCACATGTACCTCATGGGCAGCAAGTGGGATCTCAGGTTAGGGACTCTAAGCACCCTATTCTGTTCAAAGTGCGGGGGGCGGGGGGGAAGGGGGGCATAATTCCCCATGTTTTGGAATGACTATTTAACTTTGTGAGTGAATCTTCTGAATCTTGTGTCTTGTCTTTGGTTAAGCCATAAAAAGGCTTATTAGCTTCAGTGACTATTAAGACCCTACTTGTCAAGGCCAGATGATGAACTTTTTGAGTTAAATTGAAAAGAAAGAATTTTTTTTTTTTTAGAGAGCTCTCATATTGTTATAATGGCCAGTCATTGAGATTCTGTTAATAAGATGGAAGGACAGAAATGAGAATAGAAATCAAAGTTAACTAGACCCCTTCCAAATTGCCTCCAGACATTTGCAGATATTGTAAAAAATCAGGACATTAGAAGTACAATTGTCCTGGATATAGGAAGAAAAAGAAAAAAAAGGCAAAATCTTACTAAAGACAACCTAAACATTTTATGTCCCAGGAATCCGGCTTGGTAACCATCAGGACGGAAGCTCCAAAATATGGCCAGACAGAAATGTGAGCTAAACTCCAGTTCTGGCTAGGGTTCTACCAAGCTGCTGTCAGCCCCCAGGAAATTATAACCCAAAATTACAATGGCAATTATGAGGAACATTCCAATTAGATTAGGTCATTTAAAAGTACACTTAAAATCAAGGGCTTCTAAATCAAATAAACAGAATGAGATACCTATGTGTAATTGGTATGCAAGGCTCTCTATACAGTTTCAAAAATTCCAGAATAGCTTTTTTGAAAGATTTGTTGCAAAAGGCTAATAAACAATTAAAGGGATAAAAGGTACCTAAAATAAAAGACTGATGTTATCCTTCACAGGCTATTGTCCTCAGATATCTTTTACTTCCTGGTCTAAGGCCAATCTGAGGTCTGTAGCAGAGAATTTATTAAATCCAGGGAGGAGCCTCAAAAGTTTTTGTAAATGGATTATCTCCTGAGCCCAGTGAGAGAGGGAAATAAAATTTTATGGCCCTTTCCTTCCCAAATCCAAGGCAATTGGTTATTGATCTTTCTTTTCTCTAAAGGGATAGCTATTGCCTGTGTCCTAAGGGCTGGGCTTGGCTTTCTGCCTGCCTGGGACATGCAGGCGGTCAGTTCTTTCTTCTGGCTATCAGAGGGACCGACTCTGGAAGTTAGTCATCTTTGCACCCTATTGGGTCCATGGAATTGTTTAATACTGCCAGGAATATTTACTGTTCGTCCCAGCTGAAGCCTGACAAGACACTTGAAAGGATTGAATAACTATGATCAGAAATAAAACTATGGACCCAGAGGGAGAGAAGCAAATGAGAGATGATGTAGTTGGATGGGTAGGTCAACCTATGATGTCACTTAAGTTACAACCCAAGTCTTTGGGAATTGAGAGCAATTGTTCTTATCTTACAAATCTTTGCAAAATCATAAGTGCAGCTCTAGAAGCAGTTCAAAGCCCACCAGCCTCAATTCCTAAGAAAAAATAGAAAACGAGGTTTTTTTTTTAAATTTTTTTTTTTGGGGGGGAGGTGTTTGTTTGTTTGTTTGTTGAAAGCACAAACTGCTGCTCTGGCTGCCAGGGTCCTTTGCCAAGGACAAATACAAATATTAATTGTCATCTCCAAAAATGTTAATAAGAAAAAGCTTTAGCCATCTGAGCAGATAGCCTTAACTTATTCCAACTGTTCTTTTATAGCTGGTGAATTTTTACATTAACATACCTGTCTCATGACGGTAGTTTTAAAATGAAGGCTAGGAAGTTCCTGTTTGTGTCTGTCTGTCTGTTCACGTGTGTAATGGTATTTTCTACTTTCAAGTGGTATCGCTAATTTGTAAAAGAGCTCTTATGCAATTGCTTAAATCAAGGGTGGGGAACCTTTATTTCTGCCAAGGGCCATTTGGATATTTATAACATCATTTCATGCTTTATAAGAAGCTTGGAAATTTGGGGGAAATCCCATATGCTATGGTTGAGAGACCAGCAGATTAATTAGAAATGCCACCAAGGCCACCGAAGAGAATCACAACGTGCCAATCTTAAAATATGCCACTTTGATATAAGAATTATTTTGAGCTGAAGGCAATTGAGAAAAAGCAGACATAGTAAGAACTCCCTATCCTCTTCCTTTCTGCCTAAAAGCAAGGCATATGTTTCTTTTGTAAAGCTGACATACATTTGCATTTATAAAAGTGTTCCCCTCCTCTCTCCTATCAGGAAGAGAAGACTGACTCTGATCTGCATAACAAACTTTACTACACAACGTATATTTACCATGCATTTCCTAGTTACCTTTCCACAGTTTACCATCCCTTGGAGCCCCAACCTCTCTCCCCTTTTCTTTGTTTTATCTCTTTTCCATAACTTATCACCCTTTGTTCAAATGGTATATAAACCCCCAGGTCTTTAGGGTCTTCATCACTTTTATTTTTTTGAAGGCTTCTTGCATGTTAAAATTAATATCCTATATAATAAAAGCCTAATATGCTAAGTGTCTGACTGTTCGACCAGTTGCTATGATGTGTACTGACCACCAGGGGGCAGATGCTCCAACCGGTAGGTTAGCTTGCTGCTGTGGTTCGGCAGATTGGGACTGGGGGAGACAGACCAGACATTCCCTGGAGCCCTCCCGTGGTCTGTCCCCCACTGGCCAACCTCCTCCAGTCTCTCCCAGGCCAGCCTGATCTGCCCTGATTGCCCTGATCAGGACTGGGCCAGACAGGCCAGACATGCCCTGGAGCCTTCCCTTGGTTCCTCCCCGGCTCCGATTGTGGACTGGTGGGGTCCCTCAGCCTGGCCTGTGCCCTCTCATAATCCGGGACACCTCAGGGGATGTCAGAGAGCCAGTTTCGGCCTGATCCCAGCAGGCCAGGCCGAGGGAACCCACCGGTGCATGAATCCATGCACCAGGCCTGTAGTGTTACACATAAAATAAAATTTGTGTGCCTTTTTTCTTATTAGATAATCTGTCGTTTGTTAGTTTAATTAGCAGGCCCCAGATACTAAACCTAAGCAGGTAGAGGAAAGATGTTTTTTTTCCTCCCTTACATCACAGGATGCTTATGAAATTGGACAGGTCATCACTCAGAACAAAGCTGCCTTACATCTAATAATGGCCAGTCAAGGAGTAATATGTTCTGTGTTAGCAGAAGAATATCATACTTAGATCTCTGTAAACTTCTTCTAGATTTTTAATATTACTAAAAAAAATCTGGGAAGTAAACAAAGAAGTCAGAAAACTAGGTAATTTGGCTAAAGACCCCATATCGGTTCTGTGAACTCTTCAGATTTAGAGTAGAACCCGTTGTCTTAGTTTAATCTGTGTGTCTTTGGCTTCTGCCTAAGAAGTGGACGAGGAACTGTGATCATAATCCTTCACTTAGGATTTGTGTGTGGCAGTGTTCACAGGCGTGATCTCCAGAGTTGTAAATGATGTTGCTCAGTTGCTATCCCAGCAAAAGATCAGCAAAGGGTCCATAGGAAGAACTAGAAAATCTGACACGAAAATTGAAACAACAACCACAAGAAACTTGGATGGAACTATTGATGGATTTTTTTTTCTTTTTCCTTTTACTTATTACATTTGGACCCTTAAGAAACATATACCATCAGATATACCACTATTTAGTAAAAATCTATTCTAGTTTTTAGGAAGCATATGTGTCACAAACCATCTCATTTCTACTCGCTAAAACTTAACTAAGTTTATCAAAAAGGTAGGCTCTGATCTATGGGATCCTGAGCCTTGAGGTTTTGAATGTTTTGATTATTGTAAAAACAATTTCAAGTGGTTGAACTTAATTCCTAGCTGTTTTCTTTGATGGAATTTTTAAATGCAAGTATGACACCTCAAACAGCAGTGGGAAAGACCTGGGTTAATTGCACCCCCAAATATGAATGGTCTATCCGTCAGCTCAGGCTGAAGAATGACCTCAAGAGGGATTGAGAACTGAATGGCCTAACCTCACACTCAGTATGGGCACTGAGGACCAAACCACATCATGCTCTCTACAGGAACATGACTTTGTGGTGCTCCTCTGTCTTCGTTAGCATGACCCTATTCTCCCAGGCATCTGCTGCCTGGCAAATAGTTTGGCTGGTCAGTACTAGAACCCTCTAAAGATTCTTTGAATCTCCTTCTCCTCCTCCTCCTCCTCCTCCTCCTCCTCCTCCTTCTTCTTCTTCTTCTTCTTCTTCTTCTTCTTCTTCTTCTTCTTCTTCTCCTTCTCCTTCTCCTTCTCCTTCTCCTTCTCCTTCTCCTTCTCCTTCTCCTTCTCCTTCTCCTTCTCCTTCTCCTTCTCCTTCTCCTTCTCCTTCTTCTTCTTCTTCTTCTTCTTCTTCTTCTTCTTCTTCTCCTTCTTCTTCTTCTGTGTTAATCCTCACCCAAGGATATTTTCCCATTGATTCTTAGGCAGAGTGGAAGAGAGAGGGAAAGACAGAGAGGAACATTGATGTGAGAGAAACACATTGATTGGTTGCCTCCTGCATGAGCCCTGACCAGGGCCTGGGCTGGGGAGGAGACTGCAACCAAGGTACTTGCCCTTGACCAGAATAGAACCAGGACCCTTTAGTCCACAGGCTGACACTATCTACTGAGCCAAACCAGCCAGGGCCTGTTTTTAAATTCCTTTCCTTTCCTTTCCTTTCCTTTCCTTTCCTTTCCTTTCCTTTCCTTTCCTTTCCTTTCCTTTCCTTTCCTTTCCTTTCCTTTCCTTTCCTTTCCTTTCCTTTCCTTTCCTTTCCTTTCCTTTCCTTTCCTTTCCTTTCCTTTCCTTCCTTCTTCCCTCTGAGAAACTGCCACAGCTTTGCCAGGCAGTAGTCTCCTTCACCTCAGTAAGTAATAAACTCAGCTTTGTCTTATCAAGAGGTTGCTAATACTTGTGGAGGCAATTTTGATGGATGTTACAATTGCTTTAAGGGAGAAGTCACAATGCAGACTTTTACAGATTCGAAATAATGAATTCACAAATGACTGCAAAACTGCCTTTTTTTAAAGGAAGGGGCAGATTATACCTTTGCCAGACAGAACTTATTTGCATGTCCCTAGACAAAAATGACCTGCATCGCTATCAGTTACCTATGACTTACAGAGCCATGGAAAAGCTCAAAGGCAATGAAAGCTGCAGAGCCACCCTAGAATCAGAATCAGATGACTGGGAAGGATGTGCTGTAGACAATGCATAGTTTTCTATTGAAGCACAGATTCTTCCCCAGACTATTGGGTGTCTAGTGCGGTTCTAGGGCATTTCCCAGACTTTATTGCATTTAATCTTCACCCCACCCTCCAAAATGAATATTACAATTTCCTTTTTTCAAGAGAGGAAACTGAGGCTCAGTGGGGTCTTTTAAAAACCACAAAAATGCTCAAATAGCATGTGTAATCTATATTTGGTTAGTGAAAAATCATCTATTAGAGGAAAAATTGCACAAGTCCTTGGTGAAGCGAGAAAGGGATTACTGGGTATCATATGGAATGCTGGATGCTCTCCAGTTTTTTAATTTGGGTTCTTTAATTTTATAGTGGTCTGCACCTTTTATTGCCCTCGAGCTATTTCATAACTATGTAAGTTAAAAAAAACAACACAGCCCATAGGCATGTAAATGATTCTTGTCCACATTCAGTGCAAATGAATGTTTGGTGGAAGAAGCCAGTCTTGAATCTATTAACATGCATTTCAGCATTTCTGAAATGCAATCAGCACTTCTGATTGCCTACATATGTGTCTGTTCTTTGACTTCTCCTTTGAACACCTTAGGGTTCCTTATTAATTGATGAATAAAATAGAATCTTTGACATGTGTTCATTTTATTTTGTATGAGAACCATGATTTTTATCTTTTCAAAAATACGTTTTAACAGTTGGCAATGAGTTTAGCCTTTCATTAGTCGGGTCTGGGGGCACTTAATGTTTCAGGCCACAGAGAAGATTGGCGGCTCATCTAAGGCGCTCCCTGCTCTGAAATTATTAGATTTTATGACTACATACCTGACATTCCTAGAGTTGCATGTTAAGCCCTCTATTGTTTTCTTTTCAGAGCTATCTGATAGCCCAGGCTGTCTGTTAAATAGAGTCTGAGCAATTAGGCCTCCCTAACGTCTTCCTGACTAAAATGCCAGTACAAATATCTAACAGCAACAAGTGATTGAAAAATAAAGGGAGAACCAATTAATGGGAACTAATTTGGTGTTACAATGGAAATTCCAGTGAAATGTGACTTCTCTTCAAGGATGTTTGAATTTCAGATCCAGTTAACATTAATCATATGGGTCCTTGGAAGTTTCACAGATATGGCTAGTACAGCTCTTGTGCTGTAGAGCAGTCTAGATCAGTGGTCGCCAACCTTTTGGACCTCACGGATCACCAGTGCTTCGCGGACCACGGGTTGGTGACTGCTGGTCTAGATCCTCACCAGTCACCCTGCAGGCTTGTGTAAGCTTGTAACTGCCTCAGTGTCCTGAGGCTTGCATCAATTATTCAGTATAATGTATTGGACTTGGAATTAACAGGTTCAAAGCATCAAAACATTCAGATGCATTCAGAAGATAGGATTTTAGTCATGGTCCTCTTTGCTGCACATGACAGAAAACCCAACAAAAAAGTACTTTGTTGGGTCACGTGGTTAAAGTCCTGGGGCAAGGTGAGTTCAGGTATAGCTACATCTGGGGGTTCCAAAAATGTTGTCAAGGCCTGGTTTTTTTCCTCCTCTTGGTTTTTCTTCCCTTGAGTTCACTCCATTGTCAGAGGCCTTCTCCTCTTTTTTAAAAAAATATATTTTTTATTGATTTTTTACAGAGAGGAAGAGAGAGGGATAGAGAGTTAGAAACATCGATGAGAGAGAAACATCGATCAGCTGCCTCCTGCACACCCCCTACTGGGGATATGCCCGCGACCAAGGTACATGCCCTTGACCGGAATCGAACCTGGACCTTTCAGTCCACAGGCTGACGCTCTATCCACTGAGCCAAACCTGTTAGGGCGAGGCCTTCTCCTCTTGTTATTGCACAGGGGACCTGGTAGTGTGTGTGTTCTTGACTTCATGCAGGAAAAATTCCACAACATGAGTCCAGGTGACTATGAGGGAACATTTATTAAAGCTGGGAACAGTGAAACAAGAAAGGGCTTAGCATAGAAGAAGCAATGGCAGAGTCTAGGCTGGGCTGCCTTAGCTCTCTGGATGTCAGAGAAAGGGGTCCTTGAGAACAGGTTCAGGGTTAGCCTAGGATGAGCTGCCAGTGTCCATTGCTCCCCTGGGTGCAAGATTTGTGGGGTCCTTTAGGGTTTAGGAGATGCATATCTTTGGGGAAAGAAGAGAGGGAAGAAGAAGGGAAAGGGAATGGCAGGGGCTGCTCCCCAGAGGGAGAGTGTGTGCTGGGTTCTTTTTCTTGAGGCTTTTATCTCTTTCTTGTAGGCAGGAATCCTAGGGGAGGCCTCAGGGGAGGGCTTCAGCAGAATGTTCATTAGTTTTCTAGGTGTGCTCCTTCAGGGTCGTGGTCTCCACTGATTGGTTGGTGTCAGGATAGGGGGTCCTTAGTCACTGCAGCTGGTTCTGATGGCACCCACCTGATTTTGTTCCTTTTCTGGGTCTGGAGCTGAAATACAACGGAGGCCTAGATGTTATCTCTAGGGAGGTGACCTCCTGTATTTGCTGTAAATTTCTCTGTCAGTTGTTCAGCTATTTGTCTCAGTTCCCCCATTCCACTTGTCCTGCCTTACTGGCCTGTCTCACTCTGACAATGTCAGGCCACTCCTGGCTTGTAACCTCACTTACCTAAGATGAGTGGAAAAAAGTCCAGCTCTCACCAACTCTTTTCTGGTTGTTCAAACCAATCTCATAATTAGCTCTCATAGGACTGACTGCCATGTGTTGGATCACGTGCCCATCTCTGATCATAATGGCAATCAATATGGCCAGGAGGGTGAGATGTTTTGATTGGCCAGTGGTAGACACCCATTCCCATATTCCAGCCAAACTGAAAAGAGTGAGAGTGGGTGAGGAGAGACTCCCTAAAGCAGTGGTTCTCAACCTGTGGGTCGCGACCCCTTTGGCGGTCAAACGACCCTTTCACAGGGGTCGCCTAAGACCATCCTGCATATCAGATATTTATAGTACGATTCATAACAGTAGCAACATTACAGTTATGAAGTAGCAACGAAAATAATTTTATTGTTGGGTCACAACATGAGGAACTGTATTTAAAGGGCCAGTAGGTTGAGAACCACTGTCCTAAAGGAAAACCAGGAAATTTGGCTGTTGGAAGCTCAAAAACACCACACAGGAATAGTATTACGTGTTGACTGTAGCCCTTAGGTTAAAATCTATGTCAGGTGACAGTACTTTATGAGGACTCTCTGTAGGAAACCTGTGTTGTCTAAATTGGTATCTAAAAACATCCAATCGTTCTATCAATAACACTGATTGAGCACTTACTATGACACTAGTTTTAAGCCAGTTCTTGGGGATATAGAAATAGAAACCGCAGTCACTGATGTCAAGGAGAGAATAGCATTATTGCCATTTTATTGTGAGGTCTTTGGTTGTTAGACAAACTGCTGAGAGTAGAGATCAACACTGAGCCCTCAATAGCACTCCATTCCCCTGGGTGATCAGCATACTGTCTGGTGTCAGGTTGGTTACATCGGATGGCTTCCATCATGGAAGGGGCTGAGTTTTTCCTTACTGGAATAGACACTCTGTATATGGATTATCCTAGCACATATTGCTTCTGCCAAAACTACCATCTGTGGACCTGCAGAATGCCTTGTCCACCATCATGGTATTCCACACAGCATTGCTTTGGATCAAGGAACTCATTTCACAGCAAAGGAAGCGTGGCCCATGCTTACGAAAAATCACTGGTCTTACCATGTTCCCCACCATTCTGAAGCAGCTGGCTGATAGAATGGTGGAATGGCCTTTAGAGACTCATTACAATGCAAGCTAAGTGGCAAGACCTTGGGGGACTGTATGTGCTCTGAGTCAGCATAGAATATATGCTGCTGTTTCTCCTATAGACAGGATTCACGGGTCCAGCAATTAAGAGGTGGAAATGGGAGTGGCACCACTCACTATTACCCCTAGTGACCCACTAGCAAAATTTTTGCTTCCTGTTCTTGTGATTTTTGTGTTCTGCTGGCCTATAGGTATTAGTTGCAGAGGGAGGAATGCTTCCACCAGGAGACACAACAATGATTCCAGTGAACTGGAAGTTAAGACTGCTGCCTGGCCACTTCTGGCTCCTCATGCCTCTGAAACAACAGGCAAACAAGGGAGTTACTTTGCTGACTTGGTGATTGATCCTGACTACTGAGGGAAAATTGGACTGCTACTCCACAATGAAGGTAAGGAAGAGTATAACTGAAATGTAGGAGATCCCTTAAGAAATCTCTTAGGATTATCATGCCCCGTAACTAAGGTCAATGGAAAACTACAACAATGCAATCCAGGTAAGACTACCAATGGCCCAGATCATTCAGGAATAAGAGTTTGCATCACCCCACCAGATAAAGATACTGGACCAGCTGAGATACTGAGGAAGGAGTTAGTACATTTTTGGCTGTATTCAGGACAGTTGTTTCATGTTAGGCAGAATTATGACCTTGTTAATGTCCTCATTTGGAGATTAAGTATGGGTTAAAGAAATACATAGAGATGTGAAGTTGACAAGGGTGGACTTGTGATGGTTAATTTTATGCATGAACTTGACTGGACTAAGGGATGCCCAGATAGCTGGTAAAACATTATTTTTGGGTGTGTTTGTGAGCATGTATCTGGAAGAGATTAACATTTAGTAGGCTGAGTAAAGAGATCTGTCCTCACCAATGTGGGTGGGCATCATCCAATGTGTTGGGAGCCCAAATGGAACAAAACAGTAAGGAAGGGAAAACTTTCTCTCTTCCTGAGCTGGGATGTTGATCTTCTCCTGCCCGCAAACATCAAAGGTTCTGGTTCTTGGGCCTTCAGACTCTGGAACTTACACCAGCAGCCCCACAGTTCTCAGGGCTCTGGATTCAGACTGAATTATACCATTGGATGCCAAATAAATGACCATAAACTTGGCAACCTAAACAATAGAAATGTACTCTCCCAGTTCTGAAGGCCGGAAGTCCAAAATCAAGGTATCGGCAGAGTTGGTTCCCTCCAGAGGCTCCCAGGGAGAATCCATTACAAGCCTCTCTTCTAGCTTCTGGTGGCTGCTGACAATCCTTGGCTTGGGGATGCAAAGCTGCAGTCTCTGCTCATGGCCTTCCCCTCTGTGTCTTCTCCTTTTCTCTTATGAGGCCACTCACCATTGAATGTAGGGTCCAAGTTCAATTCTGGATGATCTCATCTGGAGATCCTTGAGTTGATGATAGCTGCAAAAAAGCCCATATTTAAACCAAGGTCACATTCACAACTCCTGATAAAGACTTTAACATATCTTTTTGGGACAATTATTCGATCCAATATAGGTGCTTTCAATTTAGAGATGTCATCCAAACCCTGGAGCATGCATGCAGTTGTCTCAAGAGAGAACATAGAGGGAGAAGGAAAGAGAGCCCAGAGCAGAGTCCTAAAGAACTCCATCATTTAGGGGGTAGTAATGGGTGATAAGCCTGTGGAAGAGGCCAGAGTCATAGAAGAAACTCTAGGAAGTGTAACTCAAGAGAAGAGCGCATTTCAAGGTGGAGTGAGGGAGCAATGCTAATAAATGATCACAAAGAAGGGCTGGGTACTTGCTTCAAGTAATATTTTTGGTCCTGAATGTTGCTGATCCAGGGCTAATGTTATCAGTTTATTTTTGGTTTTCTTGATTGAACTTTAACCAGAACTCCAAATGGAATGTTAACATTATAGAAAGTTAAACCAGACAAACACATATATGTTGACAGAGTAATTTTCTGGACTCCTTATTTTCTTTTTTGGTGGAGACAGTCTGAATAACTCACCACCTGGATTTTCCCAACTAAGATTTAATTTTTTATGAAGGAAGTCAATTTATCCTTTAACTTTGGAGTGAACTAAAATATTGTCCTAAATCTGGACTTGCAGCTACATTTTAGAAACAACCTCATTCTTTTGGCACCTTTGTAGCAGAATGATATTACCAGGAAGAAATTTAAACATATATAGAAAAGATCACCAATTTCTATCATCAGTGGACTCAGAAAGAGACATATCAGTATGTTTGTTTTGTGATAATACACGAGACAAAAGTGTGTTGGCAAAAAAATACTCTACTCTATTTGCCAAATGAAATTTCTGGTTCTGGCCCACTGGGTTGGAAATGTTCTAGCTTTGAGGAGGGTCTATTCTTCTTTACAGGTAAATCAGTACTTTCTGATTTTTAAATTTTATTTTAGAGAGAAAGGAATGGGGAGGAAGGGAGAGGGAGAAAGAGAGAGAGAGAAACATTATTATGAGAGAGAAACACCAACTGGTTGCCTCCTGTACATACCCCTACTGGGGATTGAACCCTGACCAGGAACTGAACTGGTGACCTTTTGGTATACAGGACGACACTCAACCAACTGAGCCACATCAGCCAGGGCAGTACTTTCTGCTTTTTGCTGAAGTATTTTCCTGGATGTGGAGGGACCAGATGAGGGTGAAGTACATTCTAGCTGGTGCAATATTAGGAGCCAGGGTGTCTGTGGCATGAATGAGGGACAACGTCTGTCTGACAGTGTTTGTGTACAGAGTGAAAGGGAGAAAGTTGAGACAGTTGATTCAAATTATGGAGAGTCTTGAATACCAAGTTCAGGACCTCCCAGTGGAAAGAGTGGGATCTGTCCCAGGACAAAAACTCCTTTCTCTAATTCTGTAGCTGTGATTCATCCTTGGTTTTCAATGTTAAGTACAGCAATCCAGGGTATCGTTATTTGTGTTCTCTTTGGGCTAGTTTGGGAGTTTCTCTGGATTGAGGTCAGATTTTCATTAATCAACCTGGAATTCCTTGGCTAGGAACTGGGAAGAGTGGCTCAGGGAAAGGGCAGTAGGATCTGGGGTGTCCTGCTGCCGCAGGCATTGTGGGGTCTCCCCCGCCCCTCCCA
Source organism: Myotis lucifugus (assembly GCF_000147115.1). Classification (NCBI taxonomy): domain Eukaryota; kingdom Metazoa; phylum Chordata; class Mammalia; order Chiroptera; family Vespertilionidae; genus Myotis; species Myotis lucifugus. The sequence goes on along the minus strand of NW_005871151.1, from coordinate 3,939,902 downwards.
GGGTCCACAGCCTGGCCTGGATCCACTGGGCCCCAATGGCAGAGTCCCCTAGAACTTGATCAGAAGTGACCAGAGGGGTTCCTATTCATCCTCTGTGTATTTTTGTGCCCCCTCCTTTTCAGCTCAGAGAAGCACTCCGGGGATGTGTTCCTTCTGTTTTTATTAAGTTCCTCTGGTTTGAGGAGAGAAAGAGCAGGGGAACAGGGAGGGGGTTGCAGATGAGATGGGCTCCAAGGCTGGGATTTATAAGAACATCCTTCCAGTGGGTGATGTCTGCATGAGGTGGAGGTATGGTTTCAATTCCGCTCTGGCAAGGTGGGCCAGCCCACGTTGCCAGCACATAGTTCTCTTTCATGTCTCACACTGATTCGAGAGTTTGTAGACAACTTTGTACCTTGGGTCTCCGCCAGCTGTCCTGGAGAAACAACTCCCCTTGGCTTCACGTTTCCTATCTCACCCTCCCCACTCCCCACCGAAGTTAGAGAATAATTATTGTTTTATTAGCAAATACTGCTCCTAAGGAAACCTACGAAGGACCCACACAACTGTGCATTTGGGGACCAGTGTAGTCTTTCCACACCCCTGTGACTTTCCTCCCTTTGATGGCATTAGAAGCGCATCCTCAGGTGTGTGCCATTCCAGGATGGTCTGTGGGGAGGGGGTCACTGCACCACAGATGTCAGGCCAGGAGGAATGGCTTCTTGGTTTTTGTTTTGTTTCAAACGAATGACAAAATCTAAATATTTGTACTTCACCTACCACCACCTTTTCTGATATATGTGTTTCTATTTCTCCTCTCTTATTCTCCAAAAATGCCCTTTGTTTATTAAAAATATGACCAGTTGCCCTGGCTGGGTGGCTCAGTTGGTTGGAGCATTGTCTCATACACCAAACAGTTGCAGGTTCGATTCCCAATTGGAGCACCTACCTAGGTTGCAGGTTCAATCCCCAGTCAAGGAGTGTATGAGAGGCAATGATCGATGTTTCTCTCTCACATTATGTTTCTCTCTCTTTCTCCCTTCCTCTCTCTAAAATAACTAAAAAACATATCCTTGGGTGAGGATTGAAAAAAAAAAAAGCAACCAGCTCCTGTAAGATCCAATTTACTTGTCTGTGGATCATCCAAACCATTGGCCTGTCCTTTGTCTTCCTCAGACTCTTTTGTACACAGAGATTGCTCACTGTGCTGGAGGATGAAGGAAGGGAAAGTGACAGCGAAGGGGAAAGTGACCACAGGGCTGCCCTCTCTCCACATGTTCTCCACCAGCAGCCAGAATCTGTACAGAATGTGGGTCTGATCATGGACCCCAGTAGTGTAAAACAAGGGTTGGCAACTTCTGCCACCTCTGTGACAACTGCTCCCTTCTGCCACTGTGGTGTGAAAGGAGCCACAGATAACAGGCGAAGGAATGGCTAATGCTATGTTCTAATACAAATGTGTTTACCAAAACAGTGGAGGGCCAGACTGGGTTCAGGGCCATAGTTCGCTAACCTCTGGCTTAAAACCAGTTACTGTTGTACCTCTGCCCTTAGACTGAAGCCCAAACTCCTCACCAGTGTGTAAGACCAGCAGGCCATGGCTCCTGTCGCTTCTAGTGCACTTTTTCCCATAAGCATTGTGGTCCAGCCCCACCGATTTTGCTTCCGTTCCTCAAACTTGCCTTGCTCCCTCCCCGCTCTGGGAATTCACACAAGTTGTTCCTTCTGCTTTAAACCATCCTCTGATTCCCTCCCTTCTCCCCCACACATTTACATCCAATTGATCCTCTAGCTCTCCATTTAATCTTTTCTCCCTCAAGCAAGTCTCCCCTAATCCCTGAGGAAGTTAGAATTCTTGATAGCAAATGACAGAAATTAAACTTGATTAAATGGAGGCCTTAAAAACAAAGGATCTTTTTGGATGAACTAGATACCTCTGGATAGAGCTAAGAGAAATTGGGTGTAGGGGTGAATAAGATCAGAGTGTCATGCATGACATGGTTGATATAGAATGTACTCATCTCATAGTGGACATTCAGAGACGTCACCTAAACCTAGTGACCCCAACAGACTGCAACATAGCTGAGAAACGAGGAGCAGTAAGAGCCTTTGTGCACCGGAAAGGATGGTAACAAACCCCTTGTATTAAAAAAAACTCCCAAACAACCTTTCACTGTACTCATCAGGGACGTCCTCAAACCCTAAACCAGAGCCTGTTTACTTTTAGTTCAGTTGCAATTGTGACAATTTCACTCAGCAACTTTCCCAGTCTACAGCAGGTTAGAAAGAGCTTTTTCAGCTCATTTTTTATTGTGAATATAGTTTTATCTTGAGGAGGAACTGCCAGAAGCAGACACATCAAGTAGGAGTAACAATAAAAGGACAAGCAAGGCAGAGAGGGACACTTTCCGGAAGCAGAGGCTGGGCTCCTTGGTGACAGAAGAAGTACTTAGCGTTTCAGTAGGTGGCAAGGGCATCGGTGCTTTTTAATAATATCTAGTGGCAAAATGTATATAAGACTTATACACAGGGCCCTATTATAAGCACTTTATGGGAATGATTTCATCTTATAATAATCTATGCAATGCATGCTATTATCATCCCCAGTCTATAGATTATATTAGTTTTCTGTTACTGGTTAGTGGCTTAAAGCAACAAACACTTATTTTCTCAAAGTTTTTGTGGACCAAGCATCCTGGTGTGTCTTAGCTGGTCCTGAGATGCAGGGTCTCTCCTAAGTCTGTAATCAAGGTGTTGGCCAGGGCTGCAGTGATCTCAAGGCTAGATTGGGGGAGGACTCGTGTCTGAGCTAAGTCACGTGGCTGTTGGCAGGATTCAGTTCTTTGTGGCTCTGGATTCAGGGCCTCAGTTCCCTTGCCACCTGGGTCTCTCCACAGGGCAGCTCACAACTGCAACTTGCTTCATCACACTAAGCAAGTGAGAGGAGGCAGAGAGAGACTGTGAGCAAGACAGAATCATGATCTTTTATTACCTTATCTTGGAAATGTCTTCCTAATGTTCTTGCTGTATTCTGTTTGTTTGAATCAAGTCACAGGTCCAGGAAACACTCAAAGGGGAAGGATCCTTGGGAACCACGTCAGTAGGTGCCTACCACACAGATGAAGAAACAGAGAGAAAGCAGCAAAGGTCATGGACCTGGCCTAAGGCCACACAGTTAATCAACCAGAGAACCTGGAAATTAGATTCAGGACTTGTGCTTTCAAACACCAAACCAAGCTAGGCAGCTAGATTTGTATAAGGTCCCTGGTGATTTGAATGTGCAGCCGAGATTGTGAATCATAAGTCTAGCCCTTCTCAACCTGCAGTGTGCATGCAAATCATCCATGTTAAATTGCTAGTTCTGGTCAGAATGCTGATTCTGATTCCGTGGGGGCAGGGATGGGGTTTGAGATTCTGAATTTCTAACAAGGTCTGGATGATGCTGACGCTGCCGGTCCATGGACCATACTTTGAGTAGCAAGGACTGAAAGGAGTAGCTCCGGGCTGAGTGTTGGGCAACTATTTTTCCACTTGTGATTCTTCCTGGAATTGGTGGTAGAGTGGACCCGTCATTTGATCTGTCTGATTTTTACAAATCTTTCCTTCCTCCCTCCCTCCCTCCCTCCCTCCCTCCCTCCCTCCCTTCCATCCTTCCTTCCTTCCTTCCTTCCTTCCTTCCTTCCTTCCTTCCTTCCTCTCTCTTTACCTTCCTTCCTTCCCTATTCGGTATTCAATAGCTGGTCACCCAACAACAGCCAATACTACTTTTTAACAACTTTGTTTTATTCTGATTACAAAAGTAATAGTGATACTTGCCTTTCATGTTTGCTTGAAATGGTACTTCCTATGGGAAGCCTTCTCTTACTCGAAAAGAATGCACAATATCTTTTGTTTTTTCATCACTGCTCTTAACATTTTGCATTGTAATTGCTCATGATCACTAATATCCCACTTGATAGTTTTATGCGAGTTTAAAAAAGATAACTTTTTAGAGAGTCTGTACTTTTATCTGCAGGAAACTCAATTACATATACAGGTCTGTGATGCATATGATGTTGATGATGGTATTGAACTTGTACACCACCCCTTGCCTTTGTCCTTAACTGTCTTCACCACTGGATATCAGCCCTTAGTAAGGACTGTGCCTATTTCACCATTATATCCTCCAGGGCCTGGCATAATGCCTAATATGTAGTAAGCATGCACAATATATTTGTTGAATGAATAAATGTTCATAGAAAATATTAAAAAGCAAAAACTAAAATTCTAAAAAATAAAAAATTTATTGTCGTCCTATTTACACAGAGATAACCTTTGCCAATGTCTTTATTTCCTTCAGTCTTTTATTTATTTATAAATATTTATGCCATCTATAACTACATTTGCATCTGAATATGTAACTTTTCCTCTCCTTCTTAGAATAATAATAGCCAGCATCTATTAACACTGTGCTAAGTGCTTGGAAAGATAAGTCCACTTCTTGCCACTAACCTCCTGAGAATTTATGTCTAGGAATATAGAATTGGAGTCGTGGCTAACAAGGCACAGCTGTCATGAGGCTCAATATTTTTGGAATTAGCCTGGTATCTTTAACAGGAAGGAGGGAGAGCAGCTGGTCCTAACTCTGCCAGGAAGGGTGAGACAGACCTAGGGGACCCGACCCGGTGGCTGCCCTTCCTGACAACCTCGGACAGCCAATACCGTTTTTCACTTTATAAGAGCAATTCTTTTTTTTCTTCTTTTGCTAAATATGTTTTTATTGATTTCAGAGAGAGGAAGGGAGAGGTAAAGAGAGATAGAAACATTAATGATGAGAGAGAATCATGGATTGGCTGCCATCTGCATGCCTCCTGCTGGAGATCTAGCCCTCAACCCAGGCATGTGCCCTGACTGGGAACCAAACCATGACCTCCTGGTTCATAGGTCGATGCTCACTAGCTGGGCAGGCAATTCTTTTCTTAAAATCCCTCACAAGAGGGCACATCATCCGAAGTTGAAACACGCTATTACTTTTAGTGAGAAAATGTGTTTTTTTCATTGCAAGCCCTCAAATTGATCTCCATTCTGCTAAACAAACACACAAACACATACACACAAAAACAAACTCAAAACAAACAAACCCCACCAAATCCCATTAAAATAGACAAAATAACTTCATTTGTTGACTTAGCCTAATAAAGCATTGCCCTTCATCAAGTACTTTACTTCATATGGCTGTTTACTTGCTTTTATTAATTCTTTACACAGAGCACAATTAAGACTTGGCTCTTGAATGACAATTATGATGTATATTTTAAAACAATTTAATCTTCAGTGCAAATAAATAAAGAGACTCAGAGCAGTAGCACCAAAGTGTTATACTATAGGATCTCAAGAGGTGATATCACTGGGCCTGAGGCACAAGACTGTGTCCTTTGTTAATGAACAAACATCCAGGATTCTGAGAGGAAATCTGGTAAAACACATGCTAACTGTACAGTTGTAAGGACCCTGTGGTGACTCTCAGCTGCTGCTGAGGTGAACAAAGAGCAAACGGATCTTCCACATGCAAAGATTTTTAGTAGCTGAAGTAGGGCTCCTAAATAAGACTGTGTTGATAAGAGGAATCCAATATCCCCTCTGTATAATTCTATGCACATTGTATTAAAGTCTCCCAAATGTAACAGGACTAGCTCCTCCTTCTCTTCTGATTCTCTTACCTCCAAATCTATTCCTTCCATCTTCTCCATCTCAGTAAATGGCATCACCTTGCACCCAGTTACTTAAACTAAAAACTTAGGCACCATCTTTGTGCTAATTAATTTTAAGGGCCAACTTGACTGGGCCATTGGATGCCCAGATATCTAGTTAAACATGACTTCTGGCTGTTTCTGGAAGAGATTAGCATTTGAATTGGATGGATTAAAGCAGATGGTCCTTTCTAATGTGGGTGGGTTTCGTTCAGTCCATTGAGAGTCTGAATAGAACAAAAGGTGGAGGAAGCTTGCATTTGCTATCTGCCTGATTTCTTGTAGCTGGAACATTGACCTTCTCCTGCCCTTGGCAGTCCTGGTTCTCAGGCCTTCAGACTCGGACTGGCATCTATACCATCAGTTCTCAGGCCTTTGAACTATACCACCAGCTTCCCTGGGTCTTCAGCTTGGAGATGCAGATTGTGGAATCTCTTAGCCTCCATCATTGCATGAACTACACCTTATACCAAATCTCTTTCTATAGATCAGCATATCTCTATGTGTGTCTATGTCTATGTCCATGTCTATATCTAGCCTAATGGTTCTATTTCTCTGGAGATGCAATCTTGCTATCTCTCTCTCCCTAATCCCCCATATCCAATTTATCAACAAGTCCTGAGATTTCCACCCAAAATACATCTTGTATCTGTCCCATTCATCTCCACCAGCAGGTTGAGGGCTGGGCTGAGGGAAGAGGATACCAGAATGTGGCTCCCCTCATAAGCTCAGCACTGGCCCACAGGATCATAATCAAAAACAGCTGCCCATTTTCACAAGTTCCCCAGGCAATACCAAGGTTTCATTCTGACCCCAGTAAGAGGGGATTTCCACTGGGATTCTGAAGAAAGTAAGAGAGGCTCTAATTCTAGTTTTTGCCAGAAAGTAGCAGAATGAGAAGGTGAGACAAGGCCACAGTCATCGTGAGTGAAAAAGACTGGGATGCGAGTAGGGGGAGACCCAGGTACCCCATCCTTTCCCGTCATTTATCTGTACATTAGCCCATCTGGGAGCACTTAGAGTCACGCAGAACAGTGTGAGGAAATTTGCACAGAGTGTTATCTCTGCACTTTGCCAAATAATCCATAAACTCCAGCGGGCTGGTCCAGCCTCTGCTCTGAGCTGGAACCTTGTTTGGAAGCAGGTGAGGAGAGGTCCTCAGTGCCAGGCATGGAATGAAGGCCCCAAGCTCCCATGCTGCCTGTGCCTGAGGCAAGGACCAGACTCCCGGCTGCTAAGGGGCCATCTCCAGTATGAAAGGTGTTGCTGGGATGTTTTTCTTCAGCCAGGAATCACGTGGCTTCCTTCAAGGCCTTGTTTGGGCCCCCAGAGAATGCCTTGTCTCTGTGTGTGGTGTAAAAGTATAATTTTCAAAGGATTGAAAAAGCACGACTCTAAAAACAACAACAAAAAAGACACACGCAAATACAAAAGAAATACATGCCAAAGGTTTTTATTCCACTCATGAATTAATTAGAGAACCAATTCTATGTTGAAACCTGCCCAAAGAGCATTTCAGAAGCTAGGGATACATACATATCCCTATATAAAGGGATACATATGTATGTCTTTATATAAAATTACATATAATTAAATATATATAATTAATGATATATAATATGTATGTAATTATATGCATATGTGCAATTATATAGTTATATATAATATGTTATATAATATAATTACATATAATAGAAAATATAAAAATTACATGCAATATAATATATAATTATATATTCTATTATATATAATGTAATTATATTATATTATATGTAATTATATATTATACTATCTATAATTGTGCATATATATGCAATTCAATAGATTGCTGGATTAAAGTCCAACGGGGCCATACCCAGCAATCTGTGGGGTATCTGCTTCCCAGACTTGAATATTTGCGTCTCTACCAGATGAAATTCTGCAAGTCAACCTCTGCCCTCATAGAGTGTAAAGTAGCCTGGGATGTGGAAAGTCAAGACCAGCACTGCACTGAAGAACACTCAGTAGTCTCTTGTGTCTATTTCTAGGATTCAGATAATTTTTCTGATGTTAGATTTTGATGAAAGCTCCCTTCTCAGGGCGATTTGATGACAGCTGAAAGGCGCCTCACACCAGCAGTTCATCCTGACAGACTGCTGTGGCCTCCCTTGCCTTTCTGCGAAGATTTCCAAATCTGTACTGCATGTAACAACAATCAAGATTATTAATAAGCGCTTGCTCCCTGCCCAACACTGCTAAGTGCTTCACATGGATAACCGGATTAATCCTCAAAACAAAGCAGTTATTCTTAGCTCTATTTTGCAGAGGAGGAAACGGGGGCTGAGAGAATTCAGCAATTGGCTCCAGGTCACACAGCCACCCAGGAAATGGTGGATCCAAGATTCAAAGGCATGTGGTCGGATGCTTGAACCTTAAGAAGCTGTGCGAGACACTGAGTTTTAGCGAGGTTAGTCATACAGTGGTTTGCTCCAAGTCATCTTGGAGAGGTTAGTTTCCTACTGAGACAAACCCTTATAGTTTACTTGAAAAATGAGATGCTACCCATGCCTTCACCAAGTTACTGTGAGGAAACATGAGATTATGTACCTTATAAACTACATCAGTGGGCAGTGTTATCAGTAGGGAGCTGGAAAGTCTCATTAGAGTCATCTGTTAGGCTCTTGGTAACATGGACATATCCATAAGGAAGATGGAATTTTTTTTGTTTTTAGGGATAATTTTTTTATTTTTAAAAAACTTTATTGTTGAAAGTATTACATAGGTCCACCCCCACCCCTAATTAACCTCTTCCAGCCTGCTCCTGTTTCCCCCTGAACCCCACCCCCCCAGGCCCTCAGTACCCCATTGTCTGTGTCCATGGGTTATGCATACAAGTTCATCGGTTGACCTCTTCCCACCCACCCTCCCCTGCATTTCCTCTGAGGTTCAACAGTCTGTTCATGCTTCTATGTCCCAGGAATTTGGGGTTTTGATGAGCCAGAGTCAAGGATGTTTCTGGCTACCACCAGGGCTGAGACTAGGTCGGTGCAAAATTTAAAGGGGTGCCATGAAGCCCAGTAATCAAGATTTTTAAAAATTTAATGCAATATTTTATTTAAAAAATCAAAATTAATGCAAAAATATCAACATGTAAACAAAGACAGGGTCCGTATTACTGATTTTCCCTGTTGCCTTGGCTTCCCATCTGGCTCAGCTGGACACAGGCTACTGGCCCATTTCCTGAAGGAAGTCACCGAAGGCCAGTATTGTGGCGTGTGCTCCCAGGCTTGTTCTAGTGTTTATTGCTCTTACATATGCACATTGGATTTTCCAAGTGTTAACTACAAGTAGGGCAATTAAACATTTTTAAAAGGTCAAAGGGCCTTCTTGTTCATCTTATGAGAGGCTTTCCTTATCTTGACAATGACTTTGCTCCATTTCATGTGGAATGTATGAGCTGGTTTTTCTGAATCATCTTATTCAGCATGGAACGTCCGGCAGCAGATCCAACCTTCTCATCCCATACCTCTGACCCAGTGTGTCCCCGCTGTCCAATCAAGACTTCCTGTCAGCCACCCTATACAGTCCTCACAATCCCCATCTTTAAAAAAAGAATGAGTTATTGAGTAACATTTCTTTTAAAAAAATATTTTTATTGATTTCAGAGAGGAAGGGAGAAGGAGAGAGAGATAGAAACATCAATAATGAGAGAGAATCATTGATCGCCTGCCTCCTGCACGCCCACCACACTGTGGATCGAGCCCACACCCTGGGCATGTGCCCTGACTGGGAATCGAACCGTGACCTCCTGGTTCATAGGTTGACGCTCAACCACTGAGCCACACCAGCCAGGCTATTGAGTAACATTTCTTGAGGACTTTCTATGTCAAGAGGTTTTCATTTATTTCCTTAATTACCTCGCTTTTCATCCCCCCCCTTATTTTTCATTAATTACCTCATTTAATTCTTTCAACTATTCCTAAGGGGTAGATATTATTGGCCCTCATTCACAGATGAGAAAATCTGAGGCTCAGAAATGTAAGTAAACTTGTTCAAAGGTCTCACATAGTTGATCAGCGGTGCAGCCTGTGTTGGAACCCAGGCATCCTTCTCTAGAGCTCATGTTATTCACTGCCTCACCTTACTGCCTATTTCTGAGTGAAACGCACTCCAACTGCCACTTCTTCCATATCTAGCTCAACTGCCACCTCCTCCATGCAGACTCTTTTGGTTATCTCAGCTAGATGTTCATTTGCCCCTTAACTCACAGTCCCAAGCACTTTCTGTAAACCTCTCTTATAATTCCCATCACATTTTCCCATTTCCTACAGTTATTTGTGTATATTTCTGGAAATAGAGCCCTTGTCCAACAGAACTCCTCCCCCCACCCCCCCGAGAAAACCACAATGCCTGGCTTATAGGACACACTCCAAGTATTTCTGCTGAATGAAGGGAATGTGCTCGTTGCCCTCAGGGGTCCAGCCTTCAGCTCCTCTGTCTGTGCCCCGCTGCACTCAGTGTGGGTGAGAGAAGGCCTCACGGTCCACAAACCCTGCTGACTGACTGACCAAAGGGCTGAGGTGCCTCTTGAGGATGGTTTCCTGGCTTCTTCTGTCTTTCACATGTAAAAGGCCTTGTTTTTTTTGGTATTAAGTTTCTAAATACAGAAGCTAAGAATTTTTCCTTTCACAAGGTAGGAAATGCCTGATGGAAGGAAAGCAAAATCTTGCCAAAACCTTATGAAAATTCTCAGCAAACTCCCAGAAGTCTGTTGAAGCCGGAAGGCCTCGGGTTGAAACGCTAACTACTCAAAGAGGTCTTTCTATGGGGTCTCACTGGGTTAAATTCCCCTGGTGTGTGTGTGTGTGTGTGTGTGTGTGTGTGTGTGTGTGTGTGTTTTAAGTAAGAAAAGCTATCAGAGGATGGAGGGACAACATCTTTTTAACAGACCACCCCAAGCGTGGTTACTTTCAGCAGCAGTGATTACATGGGTCTGTGGCAGCGACAGGCTGAGAACCGAACTATTGGGGTTGGTTCTAAATAACATGGAGACCCAGTTGCCACCTGACTGGCACATCTGGACTTTCTCTTTCAGAACCTTGGGCCAGTTTTGCCCCTTCCTCATCTAGCCTAGCACCCATTGTCCCCTTGCTGCTCCCAGTTTTCAGAAGAGCCCACACCCAGGTGCCTGACTCTTTCCTCCCAGGCAAGACCTTCCTGACCTCCTTCCCTCCCTGCTGAAATGTGGACATCCTGTCTGCTTCCACAGGCCTGCTCTTGGAGTCTCCCTAATCTGCTAATGTGATAATGGGAATGCATGCCTTTCTCCCTACCCCAGATAACACACTTGTATTTTATTTTTGCTCAGCCACAGACGAGCAGGGAGGTTGTAGGAGCAGATCCAATGCCATTAGATAGCATCAAAGTTACTGCAGTTCAGCCTTCTTGCTATTGTTTTTGTTGTAAAAAAAGCAAAGAGCAAGCCAACCAGCAAACAAAACAGAAGCTGCTTTGCAAATTCAGGGCCAACTTATGGTTCATTGTGGCTCCAAAGGGTTTTTCTTTTCTTTTCTTTTCTATTAGAAAAGGCTTTCTCCAGTTCGTAGGCTATACACCATGTTTTTCTGGATCATTTGCATAAATAAAAAACGTGTTCAACTACTGCCCCTCCCCCCAAAACAAACAAACAAACAAACAAACAAACAAACAGATAAGATGCCCATTTCTTCCCATTTCCTTCTTTGCAATAAGACTTTTCCTCACCGACAAGCTTATGGCAGATGGGAAATGACAAGGATTGCCATTCTCACAACTGCTTGAGTCCTCATCCGGATGCCCAATGTCCTCTTGCTCGGGATCCCAGGGATGTCTGTGCAGGGACTTTATTTGTCAGTGGAGCTTCAGCCCCTGTCTTCTCTGGCTTTGTCCTGACTGGGCAGCTGGGCTATGAGTCTGGAGCATTCCCTTTGCTCACTTTCCCAGAGCCACCCATGCCTGTCTTCTTCCTCCTCCCTGCCTTTGTCCTCTGAGACGCAGGATGCCCCCTGACTAAGAGGTTTATCTCATTTCCTCAGTTTCTAAGCAAACAGAGGAAATGCCCATCCTATGGGAGAGAGCTGTCTCTGCTTGGACCTCCCACCCAAGCTACCTTATCTACCTCAGCAGCCCAGTGTGTACTTGATGAGGATGAGAATTTTTATGGGGAACTTTGATCTTCCCCTAGAGCAGCGGTTCTCAACCTGTGGGTCACAACCCATTTGGGGGTCGAACGACCCTTTCACAGGGGTCGCCTAAGACCATCGGAAAACACATAGATAATTACATATTGTTTTTGTGATTAATCACTAAGCTTTAATTATGTTCAATTTGTAACAATGAAAATACATCCTGCATATCAGATATTTACATTATGATTCATAACAGTAGCAAAATTACAGTTATGACATAGCAATGAAAATAATTTTATGGTTGGGGGTCACCACAACATGAGGAACTGTATTTAAGGGTCGAGGCATTAGGAAGATTGAGAACCACTGCCCTAGAGGTTGATGAAAGAAAAAAAAAAAAAGGTGGACACTCTACAAGTCTCCTTTACAGACAAGTGGCAGACATCACTAATCAATTGTGATTTTTTCCACTGAGCCTGGGGAGGGCTGTGCCCCAGCAGGCATTAGCAATCTATTGGAATTTGCATTGGAAAGCAAACACATTTGCCATCCTTCGCATGGTGATGCTTCTGGCATTCACACGGGAGGGCAGGGGTAGGGGAGTTCTTCAGCTGCCTGTAGCTAACAAGATATGAAAGCTGGGAGAGAGGAATAAAGCTGCCTTTTCTGGTTTCATGTGGCTTTAAGGCCAAAAGCTTTATCTGAGTCACCTGCTGAACCAGGGCTTGAATGGACCTCCCTGAATATGGCATCTCCACTCATTTTCTCTGCTGAATAAGAAACAAAATGGGCCCTAACCGGTTTGGCTCAGTGGATAGAGCGTCAGCCTGTGGACTCAAGAGTCCCAGGTTCGATTCCAGTCAAGAGCATGTACCTTGGTTGCGGGCACATCCCCAGTAGGGAGTGTGTAAGAGGCAGCTGATCGATGTTTCTAACTCTCTATCACTCTCCCTTCCTCTCTGTAAAAAAAAAATCAATAAAATATATTTTAAAAAAAGAAACAAAAAGGGCAAGAACCAACTCCCCCTAATAGCAGTGGACATACTCCTTGGAGAAGAAAGCATTACAGTGGCCCAGGCAGCCAGAGAGCGAGCTCAGCGGAGGGAGAAGTGTCAGAGGCTGGGGGTGGGTGGGCTGAGCTGGAGGTATCCAGGTCCCGGACAGCCGTGGTGGCCCACGGTGATCCTGCAGAACAACACACATTCTCCTGGTCTGCCACTGGTATTTAGACGCCATTGGAATTTCCTGGCAGGACTGTCTGTCCAAATCCATTCAATATTGATTTCTGTGTCTTCGATGGGGAATTTTGGCCAGGATCCCTGTCACCCCCCATTCAGCTAGACATTCTCCTTTCCCTTTGGCTCCTTAGCTGCCTCTGTGGGAGTCTGGGCCTTTTTGTTCCCTCTTGAGTCAGTTCAATTGACCTGAAGCTGTAGCAAGGATTGAGGTAGGTCTGCCCTGCAGGTCTGAAATGCTCAGCGGCCTCTCAGCAGGGTTGACACAGCCCAATGCTGAGAAGTTGGGTTCTCAGCCAGGATCTCCCCATTTTGCCAGGGAGCCAGGAAGTGGGCAGGAGTGTCCAGAGCCAGAGCAGAGGGAAAGGAGTCAGAGAAGAAAAACAGAGGCTGTACAGGAAACCTCCTTGTAGGATTTACTGTGAGACCAGCTCCTCCTCTCAAAGTGCCCTCCCCGGGGTCTGCTCCCTGCGAGCTTGCTCACACCACCAGTAGCGGGTGGAGCATTGATACCTGCCAGATGCTCTTAGGTGACAGTGAGGTGGAGGAAGAAGACCAAATCCTTTCCTCCAAGAAATCCAGGAATTTACAAACAGACAGAGGAGATGACAAGTGTAACTCTGCTTAATATGGAAATGCAGAGGTGGTAGACAGCTGTAGTTTGCCAAGACTCCAGATGAAGTGGGACTACAATCTTCTCTATGGGCCCTCAGACTAGATTTCAAGTAGTGTGTGTGTGTGTGTGTGTGTGTGTGTGTGTGTGTGTGTGTGTGTCTGTCTCAAGACTTCTCTATCCTCCAGACAAGTGGTTCTCATTCTCAACTCAGCTTCTTAGCTGTACATTGGAATCAACTGATGAGCTTTAAGAAATACTGATGCTAAGCTCTACCCCAGGGATTCTGATGCTAATGACTGAGTATAGGATTGAATGCCACAGGGATGGTTAAGGTCAAGCTGTATGGTGATTGGCTGGGCTCCAGTGTGTTTTCTACTTTGATTGATGAGATGCAAAAATGGTGGTGGTGATAGACTAGAGGGCAGTTTCTATTAGTCCAATGGGAAGTAGGGGAGGAAGGAGGTAGTCGCTGGGTTGTGTTTGCATTGAAAATAGACCCACAGGAAGCAGGATTTCACAGTCCAAAGCAACACCTCCTTCCACTTCTTTAATATCAGCATACACTCCTGAGAGGCCTTCCCTTATTCCCTCTCTCCCTGTTTCCTCCATTCATTCTTTCCTCCTTCCCTCTCTTTCTTTCTTACCTTTTCCCACAGATATTTATTGAGCTCGTGCCATGTCCCAGGCACAGTTGTGGGGGACCATCAATGAACAAGGGAGATTAATTCCTCATTTCAAGGAGTTGACATCTTCTGTGCTTACCATAAAGTAAACACGGATGGTGATGGAGATGTGTGTGTGTGTGTGCATGGGATGCTTCCTGAAGAGTCAGCAGTTGGTGTCTTAGGGCTATGTTTTGTGGCTGTCCTGACATCCCTGGTAAGCCCAGCATCCCACTGTCCCTGCCAGGGCATGGCAGTGAACCCCTTTGGGCATGGAAGACCTGGGTTTCAATCTTGACTCTCTCACCAGATAGAATACATTGGTCAGATTACTTTCCCAGGCTCTTTCAGGTTTATTTTTTCACTAATTGTTGGAACAAAATATTTTCTGAGAGCGTACTGTGGGCTACTCACTATGCTGAGAAGTTTACACATATTGTTTTGTTTTAATCCTCCCTCTAGTTTTTTGAGATAGATGCTATTATTACAGGGCTCAGAGAGGTTAAACATGTGTCCAAGGCCACATGGCTGGTAAGTAGCAGGACTGGAATGGAAACACAGGCTGTGTGACTGCAGGGCCTGAACTCCTGCCATACACAGGATGATACCGTCTCATCAGTAGCTCGTTCTGAGGTCACATGATCTGTTGCATGAAAGCAGACAGTGGCTAGATTAGTTCCTCACTCACAGGAGCTTCCCGATCATTGATGATTTTCCAGCGAAGGTGATTTACGACTCCTAAATCATGATATTATTTTACTACAGAAACTCAAATGGGACTTACATTGTCTCCCAATGTTCCCAGTCACACTTAGCAGTGATCATAGTAGGTAAATATTTACATGGTGTCATAATAAGATGTGTATCCTATGATCTGAGCTTGTTTCCTGGCATCTCCGTGAAGCTGGGCATTCTAAGATTGTTTATAGAAAGATGACAAATGTTATGTAAGGATAACACCACTTTTTGCTACTATTACTACAAGATTGCTGAGATCTCACTGGAAAAATTAAAAATTAAAAAAATTAAAAAATTATAAAATATAAAATATTTTATACTCATGACAACCAAAATGCCACTTCACATTTTTGTAGCACATTTTTGTAGGGAAATCTTCAAGCCAGATCCTTGCGTTCATCTTTTTAGCCTCACTTTTCAGTCCTTATCTTGTTTCCCTTCTCTGTGCCTTTTGAAACTGTTGGGCTTTCCTCCTGCCCACGTGTCTTTGGGATATCATTCTCTCTTTGTTTGCCCAGCCCTGAAACTAGTCTTCTCAATTTGGCTGGTTCTTTTACCTCTGCACAGTGCTTACAGGTTGGAGCTGTTACCATTGAGGCAAAGATTCATTCATTCATTCATTCATTCATTCAATGAATATTTCTTGAATATCTGCCAGGAACTGTTCTAGGTGCTGTGGATACAGCCGTGAACAGATCAGACCTCGTGGAACTACCTGCATTTATGGAACTTCCATGACAAAGGAGGTGGCAGATAATAAAATAGACCTGTAATTTAACCTGTTGGAGATGATGACAGGTAGTCTGAAGTAAAACAGAGATTCTCAACCTGTGGGTCGCGAACCCTTTGGGGGTCAAACGACCCTTTCACAGAGGTCACCTAAATACATCCTGCATATCAGATATTTACATTACGATTCATAAAGTAGCAAAATTACAGTTATGAAGTAGCAACTAGAAAATAATGTTATGGTTGGGGATCACCACAACATGAGGAACTATATTAAAGGGTCGCAGCATTAGGAAGGTTGAGAACCACTGAAGTAAAATAAAGCAGGAAAGGAGGTGGGGACGCTAGAATTTTATTCTAAACAGGTGGTCAGGAAGTTCTCATTAAGAAAATATTTGTTCAAAGATTTGGAATCAGCCAGGGAGAGTGCCATGGAAATATCTGGGGGTTGGCGGCAGGGGGGGGGGGGAGGAGAGAAGAGTATGAAGAGCAGAGAGAACAGTAAGTACAAAGGCTGTGAGGGCCAGCCTGCCCAGGGTGTTGGAGGACTACCAGGGAGGCCAGTGTGGAGTGAGTGTGTGCAGGAGAGGAGGTCATGGAAGATTGGGCACCTCCTTCTGACACTACTGTGGGGACACTGGCTTTTAGCTACTGCAGGGCTTTGAGCAAGAGAGTCATATGTGGCTTATGTTTCAAAAGGTTTACACTAGGACCTGATGGAGAACCAAGTGGGGGTGAGGGTGGCAGGAGAAGGAAGGAGAAAGACCAGGTGGAGGTTATTGCTAAAGTCTAGGTCTTGGAACAGCATGGACACTTGATCTAGGGTGGCTGCTTGCACAGGGTAGTGGCAAATGGGATTCACCCCCTGAGTTGTAGTTCCTGCTCAGCCACTAATGTGTACAATGGGCGGGTCTGCCCAATATTCATGGATCTGGGTAAGGGTACAAATGTGGGTCCCCACACATTTAAAAGGCTTAATCAAGCTAACACACTTTTAGATAAAATTACTTCATTCCCTTTGCCTTTGGTAACATACCTTCTAATGACTAAATAAAACATCATGATTAGGGTGTACTCATGTTTCCCTGTAGCAACTGAGGTGACTGACAACCCCAGAGAGCCAGGGCTTTGTGCCTCTGCTTGGCCGTGAATCTCTCAGGAGCATGCGTGGCTGACTCATGAGAGCGGGCACCGTGCAGTGCATTCTCCCCTCACCTGCTATCAGTGTGTCGACTCCTCTATTGTTTACACACATGGATTTGGGTCCCAGACCTGGTTGCCACCTTCGGTCCAAATCAGAGGGAACTGAGGTTATTTTCCTGGATTTTAGGAATGGCAAATCTTTTTCTGGACAGTGGTTCTGGTCTCCCTGCTGGCAAGAAACAGGTCTTGTCCCATTGGGGAAGTTCTATTTCGAAACTATAGTTTTATTAAAATATCATTTCATATCATAAAATTCATCTGTTTCCAATGTACATGTCAGTGATTTTTAGTATATTCACAGCATTTTCACCCATCACCACTACCTAATGTTAGAACATTTTTATCACCCTCTATAGACATTCTGTACGAGCAGTCTCTCCCCATCCATCTAGAATCTAGGTGTTGGAGTAGCATGGAGACTTGATCTAGGGTGGCTGCATCCATCCCCCCCGCCCCCCGCCCACCCCTGTAGCCCTAGGCAACCACTCATCTAGTTCCTGTCTCTATAGCTTTGCCTCTTATGGACATTTCATGGAAATGGAATCATACAATATATGTTCATCTGTGACTGGCTTCTTTCATTTAGCATAATGTTTTCAAGGGTCATCCATGTTGTAGCATGTATCATTACTTCATTCCTTTTTATGGCTGGATAATATTCCATTGTATGGCTATACCACATTTTATTTACTCATTCATCAATTGAGGAACATTTGGGGTATTTCTACTTTTTGGTTATAATGAATAATGCTGCTCTGATCATTTGTAAACAATGGTTTCAGTGAACATATGTCTTCATTTAAAAAAAATATATTTTATTGATTTTTTACAGAGAGGAATGATCCATGTTGTAGCATGTATCAGTACTTCATTCCTTTTTATGGCTGGATAATAGTACATTGTATGGCTATACCACATTTTATTTACTCATTCATCAATCGAGGAACATTTGGGTTATTTCTAGTTTTTGGTTATAATGAGTAATGCTGCTCTGATCATTTGTGAACAAGTTTTTCAGTGAACATATGTCTTCATTTCTTTTGGAGTGAAATTTCCCTAGGAGTGAAATTGCTGGGTCATTTCGAGGAATTGCCAAACTGTTTTCCACCGCAGCTGCACCATTTCACACTCTCACCAGCAACACATGAGGGTTTCTGTGTCTTCATATCCTCATCAGCACTTGTTACCATGTCTTTTTTCGTATAGCCACACCAGTGGTTGTAAAGTGGTGTCTCGTGGTTTTAATTTGTATTTCCATGATGTTGAACATCTTTTCATGTACTAATTGGCCATTGGTATATCTTCTTTAGAGAAACCTCTATTCAGGTCCTTTGTCCAGTTTTACTTATTTATTTATTTTTTTATTTTTAGAGAGAGGAAGAGAGAGAGAGAGAAACATCAATGTGAGAGGGAAGCATTGATCGGTTGCCTCCTACTCATGCCCCAACTGAACCATGACTAGGATCGAACCCACGACCTAGGTATGTGGCCTGACCAGGAATTGAACCTGCCACCTTTTGGTGCATGGGGTGACGCTTCAACCAACTGAGCTACACCAGTCAGGGACCTTTGCCCAGTTTTAAGTTAACTTGTTGTTGTTGTTGTTATTAAGCCGTAAGAGTACTTAACATATTCCAGATATTCATTCCTTATCACAATCTGCAAATATTTCCCCCATTCTGAGGGTTATCTCTCTTACTGACCTTTCCAGGTTTTGGAACAAGCTGTAGGCTCCAGTACTCCTGACACTTATCAAGTCACAGAGCATTAGAGAAAGGAACAAACATTTATTAAGTGCCGTTCACGAGTTATTCATTTCCATTCCCACAACGGGCCAGTGGGATATATTATTAGTTCCATTTTACAATGATAACACTGACGCTCAGAAACATTAAGGCACCTTGGCCAAAGTTCCCCAACTAGTAGGAATATAAAAGGAGATTAAAACCCATAGCCTTTTGATTCTAAATCTATGCTGCTTATTCTGTAGCTACCAGGTTTCCTCCTATCACAATGGGTTGACACCAGATCCATCGGAATTATAAAAATAAAACACTGATATCAAAGAAACAATTAAGGTCTTGGCCTGAAAGACCATTCACCTAACGTCACCTTATTGAAAGGGGTGGGAATTGTGTGTATCTGGGAGGCTGGCCTGGGAATGCGAAATCTCAAGTTGAGGCACGTGAGTATTTTTGGTAAGTGATTGTGTTTGCTTTTCCTTTTTGAGGGTGTCAGGACAGCCCCACGTGGCACCTATTATTATTCCACTTGGCATTACAGCCTGGCAGCTGGCAGCCTGAGTGGGGCCCCATGGCATGCTGGGATATTCATGATCAGAGCAGATAAAGGAGCTGGAAATTACCAGCTGGCCTGGATTTCCTAGTGAGATTGGGAGAGCAGATATTGTTGGGAGGGAAAAGGGCCCTGGGTCATGCCCTGGGAGAATGATTGGCTGAGGCAGGCCAGGAGGGCCAGCTTTAAACAATTCTCTTTCTCTGGAACATGATACTGGGGGCATTTAATAAAACAGGATCCCAAGGCTGAAACGATGTAGTTACATGGAAAGAAACTCAGCTGGCAATGAGGTCCTTTACTCTAGCCCACAATTTCCTTGTCCCCCTCGCCCCCCGGAAAAATAACCAGATAAACTTTTATATGCATTAAAAGCAGATACTCCAAATAGGCTTTCCCGAGAGCTCCCAGTTGGAAATGACCAGTGTTGGAGATCAGGATTCAGTAGCTACTGTTCCTTCCTGTCCAACATTCCTCTCCCTTCTAGTCATCTTCTGAACCTGGCACAATCTGGCAGAGCGGATGGTATACACTGTCCATGGTGTGCACTTGGTTAGTGGGGTGGCTTTCGAGTGAGGTTAAAAAGCCTTCAAGTGGTCTCCAACTGCATGCTGCATCTTTCCAGTCTGGTATCCTTATAGAGCTGCATAGGGTGCCAGCAATGGCAGTTTGCTAAATTCTGATATAACTGAAGGAGCAGGGTTTGCCAGGGCTCAGGAGCCCCTATTCAAATAAGATACTCTACATCACGAATTCTTTCAACAGACAATAGTAGACACATGGTATAGCACCAATACTGTCTTAGGTGCTCTGAATCACAGTAGATTCGGAGATATGGCCTGTACGTTCATGGGGCTTTCGGTATAGTGGATAGAGGTTGCCATGACGGGGTAAGTAGATTGACTGTTATAGCCCAGTCAGAAGATTAAGTGTTCTATTCCCCAAGAAGGCAGATTCAAATTGGGAGGATCAGGGGTGACATCCAGGAGAAATTGACTTGAATTTGAAGAGCAGAACCTTAATACATTTTCTAAACTCCATTCTGTTTATTTCTCTGGGGAAAAAAAAACCCTCTGGGAATCATTATACTCCTACATGTCTTTCTGGGTGTTCCACAAATGCAAGGCCCTGACCTCTCCTTGCCTGGGCCAAATTGCAGAGTTGTGTGTGCAGTGAGCACCCTTGAGGGATGAAGTAATGTCTTCCTTTAGGGCAAATTGCAGGTGAGCTTGCTGCTCGCTATAAAAGTGGTAGATTCCCCCAAGCTCGGTGTACCTCAGCTGTGATCCAGACTCCGGGCATTATTATGTTGCCGTGTGGAACTTGGGGGCCAGAGGAAATGATGCAAACATGTTGCTACTCAGGCTGCTTGCTGTGCTGTGAATAATAGCACCTTCAGCCTCTGACCCAGGAGTCTTGTGTCTTCTGACAGCAGCCAGGAAACAGTAACATGCTAACAGTGTCCCTTTCGCCACGTGCTGAAATGCTCTTTCTGGGCTATGCTTCATTAAAAAGGAAGAAGAGGGCCATGTGATAAGGTTGCTTGAACCCCCAAAGTGTCACAGACACATAATAATATGGTTCCACCTGAAGTTTCACCATCATAGTTCTGTGGACGATCACCTGCATTCAAATGAGATGGCTTATTCTAGGGCAAAGGGTCCCAAAGTGTTCATTTTGACAACTGTCCCATTTCCCCCCCAAATAATTTATAAGAACACCAGGATATAAGAACAACAGAGAAAACTACAATTTTAAGAATGAATGATGAGTCTGAAAGCTGCCTGCATTTTGTAATTTAGATGTATTTCAGTAAAGAACATTCATAATTCTATTTTGATGGGAGATGACCTGTAAGGCCACCCAGGTAGCCTTGTGCTAGTTTAAACACAAGGTGTTTGGTGGTGGAGGGGTCTTGCCAGGGAAGGCAGCTAATGCTCCACGAGCAGGCTTCATAGGGAGGCATTACATTTTGTGGATTTGCCACATTCTGCCATCTGGCCTTCAGCCTTGTGGATTCAGAGACTTGATTGATCAGCACAGCAGGAGTGACTTTCGAAGGCTGACTCACATGAACTGTGCTTAGAGGGCTGATGTACAAACCAGCATCACCTTTGTTTGAGCTAGAGAAAGGTGCCCCTTCTACATGGCCAACATAGCCCTCCACCAAAGGCTTGGTGAGAAGGGTTGTTGGGACATGCTCCCCTCCACTGCACACCTCCCACAGGGCACCAGCTGCACAATGCTATGCAGGGCACATGGCATGCAGTTTAATGCCTGCATCCCCAACTGGATGCTGAACTTGTGATGGATGGATCACGTCCTATATATTCTTTTACCCACAAGGACCAGGCCTGGGCCTTGCCTACTTCCATGAACTAAAAAAACAGATAAGAAAAGAAAAAGAGAAATAGAAGGAAGAAATGAAAAAAAAAGAAAGAAAAGATGCAAGGAGAAAAAAATGTCAAATAAACTAAAAGGATAGAGCTTTTCTGATTTAGAAGAGACTTTTATGTATCCTGTATTAGATCCCGGATATGTGTGCGTGTGATCATAACAGTCCTGTAAGGTATGTTGGACAGGTTTCCCTGTATTTTGTGGTTGGGAAACTGAGACTCAGAGAGGTCCTTTGACTAACTCTGGGCCACACAGCTCGTAGACCCGAGAGCTGGACTTCTCCTCTCTGTTTGTGAGATGTGTGGTTTGGCTTTGGGAGGGGAGTGCCACTCCTCACTGAGGGAGCTGTCCCGGGGAGGAGGTGGGCCTTCGATGCGGTGGCTCTATTTGCTCAGCGCTGACTGGCTTCTCCCGTTTCATAAACTGTGTTAACTTTACTAGCACTTGTTCCTGGCTCCACTACACAGCAGTGGTTTGTGCAATATGTTGGGAAAATGTGCTAATTGCAGGCTCTAATTTTCTTCCATCTTAAAATAAATACTTGGCATTTTAGTACTTGGAGAGAGGAATGACACAGTGGAGCCTAGGGACTCACAGAGCTTGGTGGCTCGCCGGGGGAGGCTGGAGGGCGTGGGAGCAGAATGTGCAGGAGCAGAAATATAGATGTTTGCAGGACGTCCTGGGGCCTGGGGTTCGTTAGTGGGAGGGGTATGTATGTTGGTGTGTGCCAGTAGGAGGGGGAGAGCAGAGGAGAAAGTGGAGTAAAGTTTTTTGAGGACCTCATCCATGCCCCCCGTTACACAAGAAGAGAGAATTTGCTAGTTCATAGGACTTGTAGCTATTTGGCAATTATAAGTGGGTAAGATATGAGGTCATGCGATTGCAGAGTTATTCAAGAAATGTTTTTTTGAGCACCTGTATGTTCCAGACACTGTGTTCCATGCTAGGCAGACAGTAGGGACAGAGCACATGTGGCTCTGGCCCCATAGAGCTGACAATGGAGTCCCAGAATATTAGTGCTGGATGGAGCCTTAAGCATAATCTCTTCAACTCTATATTTTATAGTCATAGAAAGTGAGGCCCAGAGAGAGAGAGAGAGAGAGAGAGAGGCATGAACTTGACCCGTATCATTCTGCTATTTAGTGGCAGAGCCCAGACTAGAAGCTACATCTCTTGATCCCAAACCCAGGCTTCTTCTACTCAAATCGTTACTGCCACTAAAACACAGCATCTATTCAGGGTCAGGAACTATAGCTGTATGCAAGCGTGTGAGATCCACAACTATCGTATGTATGTGTATCTATTTTATTAGGACAATGCTAGTGACTATAGGAAATAAATTGCCAAATCTTAGTGGCTTAAACAATAGGAGCTGATTTCTCCCTTATGTTAAGACTTCTCAGCAGCGGAAATTCACACAGTCCGATTCTGTCATATTTAAGCCTTCTTTAGGCTTCCGAAGTTCATCTGGAAAGATCTAGCTTTTTCTAGAGGAAGCTTTTTATGGGCCCAGGGGTGGAAGTGGTGCTCCCAATCTATTGCTGAAATCAGTCACGTGGTAGCACCTCACTGCAAGGGAGGCTGGGAAACCCTCTGTCGTGCACCCAGAAAGAGAAGGAACCAAGTTTGGTGAGCAGTTAGCCAATCACTGTCATGTACATTACCTATGAATTTCGTTGAAGAATAGGAAAGGGAGCTATAAAATATTTATTATAAAAAATGGATATTGGATATAATTGAGTTGGGAATCACCTGGTATATGAAAGTCCTTAAGAGGAGGTGTTCAATAGTTATTAACATTTTTTCCTTGCCTGGGGATTTTCAATCCATTTCTAAGAAGAATTTCCTTTGCCCTGATTGGAAAGACATAAACACGGCTCCTAGCATCTCAGCCAAGGCTCCTTGCGCCCAGGGTGTGTGAGAGTCAGTGCTGGGCAATGCTGAACCTGACACCACTGATGATCTTATTACTTAGTCGATTCCTTCATAAGCCCTCATGTTTAGATAGTGCCTCCTGGCTTACAAGGAGCTTTCTAGAATAGTGTTTCACTTAAGCATCACATTAAGCCTCTGAGATGGAGGAGGGAGAGGAAAGGAAGGAACTAACAGGAACTCAGGGAGTTCAGAGAGAGGGGAGATTATTTCTAGCTGAGAGGCCTCACGGAGGAGGTGGCATTTGAGATGGGCCTTGAGGGAAGCATAGGGAGCAGAGGGCAACACTCCAGGTGGAGGCCACATTGTGGGAAAGGCATAGAGGTGGGAAAACATTGGTGCATTTTTGCAACTAGGAGAGAAGGTCATTTTGGCTGGAGTATGGACTGCCTGAGGAAAGCTGGGCCAGAGAGAGCAAGTGGGCCCAGAATGCAGAATTATCACCCTTATCCTCGCTGCCCTCTCTCTATTTCCTTTAATCCTCATTTAGGATATGGTTTGTTTTAAATTGATGAGAGAGGGAGGGAGAGAGAGAGAGAGAGAGAGAGAGAGAGAGAGAGAGAGAGAGCATACATCGGTTGCTTCTCATATGCGTCCAACTGGGAGGTTGAACTTGCAACCCGACTGGGAGTCAAGCCCATAACCTTTTTGGTGTATGGACAATGCTCCAGCCAACTGAGCCACTGGCCAGGGCCTTATTGCCCCCTTTGAAACACACTTCCACATCACCGTCTAGGTACCAGGAACTTTGCTAGGCATTAGAGACATACACAAAATGTCACACACAATTCCTGCCCTTGAGGGGCTTACAGCCCCCTGAGGAGAAACGCCACACACAGGGCAGCCTTTAATGACATACATAGGAGCAGCTTGTAAAGTTTGCACTTCATTCACTGTGTGCATGCCTTCCTGCTCCAATCCGAACAACGGAAGTCTCCGAAGTCCCCCTTTCCCTGCACCTGGAGCTCACGCTGAAAGACCCTGTAATTAGTCCGTAGGGAGGCGGTGTAGACAGGTGGCTAAGATCACAGTCTCTGGAATCTGAAGGCCTGGATGGAAATCTGGTTTCCTCACTGATGACACATGACCCCTGGTGGAGCCTTTATTTCTCCAGCCTTGGTACCTGTCTATCCAATAGGGATGCAAATGCTACCTGCTTGATTGGGTTGTCATGATTGGGACAAGGAGGGACAATGCTTAGTGCACCACATGGAACACATAAACAATCAATAAATGCCAACCAACACAAACCATGATGTGGGTTGTGGCTTCTATAACTTGTGGAGCAACGGTGGAGTCTCTGAGTGGGGACAGCACCAAGGGACATGGCCTTCCAGGAGCCCCAATCAGGAAGCAGAGTAGGTAGGTCCTTGGTGACATTTCTTGGCTTGAAGGCGTAGAGAGTTCTTAATAAGTCGGGTGTTTCTTGTAGATGCACGTGACATCCGCACACACCCTCTTCAACAGTCCCTGGAATGTGGAGAGGCTGTTTTAAATGTGTCACCACTAACTGTTACCCCCCATTCTGGGTTTCCGGCCCCCAACCAAGGTGAGTGTCAGGGCAGATGCTGGGATAACCGTGCCAGGACCCAGCGGTGCGGCAGCAAACGATGCATTCCTGTGGAATCTGCGGCTCCGTGAGGGCTTCCTTCAATTCTACTGCCCCGTGTGAGTTTGCACACCCTCACACACAATTGCTTTTCCTCCCTTAGGAGTTTGGGACATTTCAGGCCTTGCGAGTCGGCTGTGTTTATGAGATAGGCTTTGTTTTTAAGTCATTAGAAAGGAAGCTCATTAGAAACCAGCATAAACAATCACCCTTTAACCCAGAGTTGAAAATGTCCGCTGGGAACCGGGGGTGTGTCCTAAGGGGGTCATGTTCAGGGACACAGCCCTACTCGGAGTAGCTAAGCTGCCAAGTCAGGTCCCAGGCGATGCTGGGCTGACGATGAAACGACTCTCCACATTCTGAGGATTTTGGGGGTCTGTGATCCCATCCCATTGGAGAGGAAAAGCTGGGCCAGATATCATATTGGAATTAGTCACGAAGGCCCTGGAGTCGGATGATGTGGGTTCATACACTGGCTCAGCCCTTTCCTCACCCTGTGACCTTGGGCAAATTACTTAACCCCAGACTCCCCGTCATTAAAGTAGGGCCAGTAAAAACATCCACTTCATAGAATTATTGTGAGGCTTTGGTGAAAAAATGCTCCCGATTGTTAGTGATTATTGTTTATAGTAGCCTTCATTCATTCACTCATTCATTCATTTACTGAATTGATATTGATCTGGCACTTTTCATGGTTCGGCTGCTGTGCAAAGGTGTAAGAGATACATAAATGGGTGAGTCCTTGTTCTTGCTCTTGAGGGAGGCCAGCCCTCAGTGGGAGAGACAAACATGTGCACAGGTGATTATAAAAGAATCTGAAAAATGTGTGTACCAGGCTCTGGGAGCACAGCGGAAGGACACCTAACCCTAGG
>NW_005871151.1:3880440-3913290 GCF_000147115.1 Myotis lucifugus | reverse complement strand
GTGATGGTGGTGGTGGTGTATGATGAGATACTGGTGATGGTAGTGATAGTGATGACAGTGTGATGATGTGTGTGGTGTGATGATGGAGATACTGGTGATGGTAGTGATAGTGATGACAGTGATGATGATGGGGATGATGGTCCTGTGACAGAGCACTGAACAAGCTTGCATGTCAGTGTTCTCCCTCCTGACCTTGCTCTCCAAGGCAGGCACAGCGTTGAGTGGAGGCCAAGAGAGTGGATTTAGCAAGTGGCATGGTGTGAGAAGACGATTGTTCTCCAATGGCTGCCCACCGGCTTCTTTACTGTTTATTACGACCACTTCTTGAGACTTTTTGGAGTAACCCTGTCAGCGGAAGGAGTAGGAAGAGGGAAGGGATATGTGATATGTTAGGTCTTTTCCTTGTATCAGGAGATCAGAGCTTCATCATCCTCACCAGAGAGGTTGAGCGGCTTCTTCATCATCACAGTTATTAGGGGGCAGAATCAGAACTCAAACCCCAGTTGCCTCCATCACCCACGGCCTTCTTCCCCTCCCTTTCCCTGTCTGCCCCACTGTTGCCTCTTTCCTACATGTCAAATACCTTCCATTCTTATCTGAGAACACTGCAGTCGTCAGCTCACACCTTGGTTATCAGCTAACACCTTAGTTATCAGCTGAAGCCAAGACGATTAACCAGACTGGCGCTCTGAACACAGCCAGGAGGTAGGCAGATTTCCCAGATGTGTAAGTGGGTGGGCACAGAAGATAAACCGCCCTCACTAACGGGCTGACTCCCGGCTGGGTCTCTTCCAGTTCAGCCTCAAAGATATCCTGTGTGCAAAGAAACCTTTGCACTGAGCTCCAGTCTGCAAGTAGAAAGCATAAGGCCCAGACCAGGGGCCACCCACGGGGTATAGATGCACTGCTGTGCTGGGCAGACACACACACAGCTCTGTCCCTACAGCAGCTCCCTCACCCCCAGCGAGGTTACTCTGCGGGTGGAGGAGCAATTTGTATGTACATTTCCCAGCAGTGTCTGGTATGTAGTGGGTGTGCTAAGAGGTGTCCCAGGTCCCATGAAGGATTACAGTAGTCTTCCCTTATCCGTGGTTTAGCTTTCTGTGGTTTCAGTTACCCGTGGTCAGCCGAGGTCAGACAATCTTAAATGGAAAATTCCAGAAATAAAAAGTTCCTAAGTTTTAAATTGTGTGCTATTCTGAGGAACGTGATGAAATCTCTCACTGTCCTGCTCCGTCCCAACCGACTATGAACCATCCCTTTGTCCACTATCCATGCTGTGGACACCCCCTGCCCATTAGTCACGTAGTAACTAGTAGTTAGTCCTGTTGGTTATCAGATCAACTGTTAGTGTCCCAAAGCCTGTGTTCAAGTCACCCTTATTTTACTCCATAATGGCCCCAAAGCCATTAATATAACTTTTATTATAGTATATTGTTATAATTGTTCCATTTTATTGTTAGTTACTGTTTTTAATCTCTTACTGTGCCTAATTTATAAATTAAACTTTATCATAGGTATGTATGTATAAGGAAAACATAGTACATATAGGGTTTGGTACTATCCATGGTTTCAGGCATGCACAGGGGGTCTTGGAATATATTCCCTGAAGATAAGGGGGAACTTACACTCTGTAGTGTCCCATCCCCTGCCAGCTCAACCTGCAGATTTTGGACTTGGGCAAATTACTTAACTTCAGACTCCCTGTCGTTAAAATAGGACCAGTGAAAACATCCACTTCATAGAATTATTGTGAGGCTTTAGCAGAAAAATGCTCACGATTGTTAGTGATTATTATTTATAGAAGCCTTCATTCATTCATTCATTTACTGAACTGATATTGATCTATCACTTTTCATGTTTCGGCTTTGTTATCACAAGAGCCAATTCCTTAAGGTAAATCTCTTTCTCTCTATCTCTCTATACATCCTGTTGGTTCTGTTTCTCTGAAGAACCCTGATTAATACAGTTGGTATTTGTATGGTTTCCTTAATTTTTTGTAGTTGAATCCATTTTCATGGTTTATATCTTTTTTAGGAAGTTCCTTCACTACTTTTGCTCATGAAGATAGCCTTCTATATTTCCTTATAAAAATGTCAAAGACTACCCTTTCACATTTAAGTCCTTAATCTGTCTGGAGTTGATTTTTCTCTATAATGTGAGGTAGGGATATAATGTTTTGTATATGAAGAACCAATTATCCGGGCATAATTTATCAGGCAGTCCATCCTTTCCCTACTGATCAACAATGCCACTTTTGTTCAAATAAGCATGGGTCTGTCTTTGGGTGTTCTATTCTGTCCCATTGTTCTATTGTTTATCCCTGTGCCAATATCTTAATTACTACAGCTATAGGAGTCTTAATGTAAGATAGCTATATAAATATTGAAATTAGATAAGCAAAGTTTCCTACTTTATCTTTTAGTTTATTCTTGTCCTTTTACTCTTTCATGTAAATTTTTGCATTAAGAATATCAAAATTTGTAAAACTCCTTGTGCAAATTTTGATTACAATTAAATATCAGCTATAGATAACTTGGAGTAAATTGACATTTAGAAAATTTTGAGTCTTTTACTCCATCAATATGTTTATATTTCTACATATTTATTTCAATAAAGTCAAATTTTTTTCTCCACAATAAACTTAACATTTTTGTTAGGCTTATCTTAGATACTTTTACTTGTT
Organism: Myotis lucifugus; assembly: GCF_000147115.1. Lineage (NCBI taxonomy): Eukaryota > Metazoa > Chordata > Mammalia > Chiroptera > Vespertilionidae > Myotis > Myotis lucifugus. The sequence continues at coordinate 3,910,604 of NW_005871151.1, read as the reverse complement.
ACTGTATATAATACATATTATAATCATATGTATGCACATACAAGTGTGTACCCATACATATGTATATATATATATATGTACATATACATATATATAGACTAGAGACCCGGTGCACGAATTTGTGCACAGCTGGGGTCCCTCAGCCTGGCTGGTGATCGGGGCCAATTGGGACCAGCCAGCTGGGGGGAGGGACCACGGGAGGTTGGCCAGCCACGGGTGGTTGGCTGTGGGAGTGCACTGACCACCAAGGGGCAGCTCCTGTGTTGAGCATCCGCCCCCTGGAGTTAGTGTGCATCATAGCGACTGGTTGTAATGGTTGCTTAGGCTTTTATATATATAGACTAGAGGCCCGGCGCACAAAATTTGTGCATGGGGGTGTGTGCCTCAGCCCGGCCTGCACCCTTTCCAATCCAGGACCCCTCAGGGGATGTCCAACTGCTGGTTTAGGGATCTGGCCTAAACCGGCAGTTGGATATCCCTCTCATAATCCGGGACCTCTGGCTCCTAACTGCTCACCTAACTGCCTGCCCTAACCACTCTGCCTGCCTGCCTGATCCCCCTAACTGCTCTCCCCTCCAGCCTGATTGCCCCTAACTGCTCTCCCCTCCAGCCTGATGCCCCTAACTGCTTCTGCCTTGGCCCCGCCACTGTGGCTTTGTTCAGAAGGATGTCCAGAAGACATCCAGTCTAATTAGCATATCACCCTTTTATTAGTATAGATATAAATATATGTATATGTTATGTATGTTTATTATTTTGTAAAGTAGTAAAAGATATCCAACGCTCTCATCACTTGGCTTCAGCAATTGTAAATACACAATCAGACTTGTCTCACCTCTAACCTTACCTACTACAGGACTCCATTTTGAATCCCAAATCTGCCTCTGATGTCCTGGCTACTTAGAGTGTGGTCCAGGGAACAGCAGCATTCACATCAGCTGTCAGAAATGCAGAATGTGGACTCGACCCCAGACCGACTGGGTCAGCAGATGATTTGCCTGCTCATCGCCTGACATTGAAACACTCTCTCATCAGCTTGGCCCAAAAAAGATCCCACAGGATCTCTCTTGCCCTCAGTTTCCCCAACTGTCAAATGAAGATTGCACCCACGTCTGCTCCCTCTTGGGGCTGCTGGGCAGATCAAAAGGCAGGAGATATGTGGAAAGGCACTGTAAATCGCACAGTGTTCTATAAAGGTCAAAACCGAACAGTGAACCAGAGCATTAAAGCTTTTAGAGAAAATTCGACAAACAGATAATGCCTTTTATCTCCAGGGCCTGGCTGGGCAGGAACTCGCAGCGCTGTGTGCTATGCAAAATAACCAGACAGAAGAAATGCCTCTTACAAGCAGTTCCTGGAAATTTCTAGCTTTATCAAGGAATTTAGTTTCTCCAGTTCACTGCCTAGTGAAAATAGCTGGCCCTTAATAAGGCCCAGATGTTGACACAGTCACTCACCTTCCCCATTGCATGGATGCGTTTCATACTGAATTTCACCTAAGGAATTTTAGACTTTAAAGATAATAATCAAAAACACTGCTAGCTTCCCTTTGGGATTCTTGCTGATTTGGGAGATCAAAGCCATCCCAACGCCGCAATGACTGTAGACAGAAAGTGAGGTTCCTTTCCCTACTAATGTAAAGATGAATGCAGGGCAACAATGGCCATCTTAGCACTCTGGTCCCCGGGTCTGCTCCAAGCTGGCTCTATTTGCACATATTTGTATAATTCCCTCCCCCCTCCCCCCCACGGCCCTCCTTCCCTGCATGCTATCGGTCAACGTGGTCGGTGTGCTAACAGCATTAGCTTCTGTTTCAAATACAATTAAATGGATGCCCTCGCCGGTTAATTCCTGGCATACTTCACGAATACTTTCTTCACGTCTGGGAAAAGTCTGAGATGTTTAAATTCCAAACAATGAATGATTCCCAAGGGCATCTCACATGGGGTTCCGTGGAATGGAAATCTGGCCCGGAGGAAAGGCGCCCTCCGTGGTGGCCCCTGGTTTTATCCGGCCTCATTTGACTTTCCGTGAGGGGCTGAGAAATAACATAACGCTTGACTTTCCAGAGAGCCCCGCACCCTTGCGAGAGAGAGACGCGCATCCAGAGGCCAGGCTGTTTTCATTACCCGCTCGCTGGAATGCATGGATCTGCTACGGGTCCCCGGGGGTCGCACTCACCCCAACACAGGAATGGCAGAAATTTGACTTTTGGAGCCCCCACCGCCGTCCTCAATATGCACTGTGCTTTCCTCCCCTTCTCTAAAGAAACCAGGGAGGGAAATGGTCTGGAAATTGTTTGAACCGGCCAGGCAACGAGGACCCTACCTCACTGAGGCTTTTCGTCCCCAGGCGAGGGTATCCTGCGGGCATGGCCATTTGCCCCGAGGCAGAGGCATGGACATAGAGGCTTACCTACTGTTTGACCCTGGGCTTGTGTCCTGGCTGTGCCATGTACTCTCACCGAGGAAAACAGTGATGCCATTTTTCTGTTTCCTTACTGAGAGAACGGGTGGCCACGTTTCAGAGGGCTCTCTCTTATGCAGATTACACAAGCCCCTGGCTCATGCTAGAGCTCATCTGTGAGTTTCTTAAAAAGATACTGTTTTCTTCCGTGTAGGAAGGGACCACTGTCTAGCTTTCTGTTATTAAGATAGTCAAGATGGAAACTAAAGAGTTGGTCTGTTTGAGGAGCAGTTTCGATCCTGCTGAGAAGCCAGGCCCACAGCAGAAGCGGCTCTCCGTGGGAGTTTCAGGCCCGCTGAGTTCATTTCAGCAAATCCGCATGGACCTCCTGCTCCAGTGCGGACGCTGAGCTGGGCGCTTCAGTCGCATGATCGATCCAACGAGACGGGGCTGGTGCCTCCCGTCCAGAGGCTGCAGGTTGTTAGGGGAAATAGCAAGCAAACCTGCAAGTAGAAAGCAGTTCGACAAATGCCACAACTTGGGGAGCACCAGAGGCTCTAAGGACACCTGCTGAGACCTGAAAGGTGGGGGGAAGTTCAGGGTGAAGTGATATTTCAGATGTGATCTCCGTGATAAATGAGACAGAGTAGGGAACACAAGTTCAAACTCCCGGAAGTGAGACCGAGCGGGACTTATTCAGGGAGGTGAGAAAAGTGCCCTAGGAGGAGAGGGCTTGCAAAGAGGAGATTGTGGCAGCAGATGAGACCGGGGAGAGGGCGGGCCCAGTCACTGAGCGTTGTATAAACCAGTGTAAGGAGTTTGGAGAAACTTAAGGGCAATTGGGAGCCATCGGAGGATAGAATGCCCCAGGTAACATGATCAGGTTCATATTTTAAATCGACAGTAAGCGGGTTCTTCCATAAGCTCCTGGCGGCCCCCATGTTCCCCATCCCTGCTTTCGTCCCACTGATGGCAGCTGCCTCCGTATGCCTGCTGAGGGCAGGCACTGTGTCTGCTCACCCCTAAGCCCTCAGCTCCCAGCAGAGTGCCTGCCTGTGGGCTGGAGGTAGCACAGGAGAGAAGGAGGCACGCAGTCTCCTGGACAGGCCTTGGCTCCACCTCAGCAAGGCCTCGCAGAAGCAGTGGCCCCTCCTTCTGATAAAGGAACTAGAATGAAAGGCTTTTTGATGATGAAAGTTGGAGAATCACTGTGCCAAGTTCTGAACTGCTGAGCAAAGCCAGCAGCGTTATAGAAAGTAGAATTGTATAGCTGGAGGGGACTGTCATTATTTTCTCAAGCAAGTATCCAAGTTATTCATGTCCTTTGCCTCTCCCACAGGCACCCCCTGATCTCACTGGGGAGCCACCTACTTGTCCCTCCAGGCCTCCTCTTGCACCTCCCTGCCTTTGCTCTTTCTGTTCTTTCTCCCTGGAACGCCACCTTGCCCAATCTGGCTACTTATATGTTGAGACTCATTTCAAATGCCTGTTCATTCATTCATGCACCGCTGGTAATAAGCCACCCTCATCACTGTGGGGCCCCCCACCTGCCCATGACAGCATTCTAACTGGCTCCTCACTTCTCTGCCCTGTAGTGGGCTGTCCATATGGCAGCTCAAGGGATTGACAAAGACTCTCTCCTTGGCTGAGCTTTAGTCAGGCTCCTCTTGGTCCTCTTTTCAATGAGGTTTACAATTGTTTGTATGGAAAACAATGCAATTAATAAAGAATGCTATAAGAATAAACTCTGGGTTTCACGGACTCACAGCTGTAAACCTACATTTGCTTTACCCTGTATTATTGATAATTCTAAAAACAACCCTGCAGGCATTGCTTGGTACTATTTATTCTCACCTTGACTCAGAAAGGATTTGCAGGTGTATGAGTATATTTAAATTCCATCAAATGGCGTCAATATAAAAAGTAGGTATAAAATGCAACACAAGCAAGAATGTAGACAAAAGTGAAGCCAGCAAAAAAGGCTGAAAGACTAGCCTCGTATTTCTGGGGCCACACATTGGGCCCCTAACTTTCCAGCAGCCCTTTTGAAAGGGAAACTTGGTTAGTTACACAACTCAACTTCCTTCAGAGAAAAGCTTACTGGCTCAGAAGTCCTGTAAGGGATTTACTGGCCACCCTCCCCAGGGACTGGGGGCCATCTGCCTGTGATACCCGAACTTGTCTCACTGCCCGTGTTCTGGGTCCCCTGCTCTGTAAGCAGCAGGCAATGTTACAGACAGCCCAGTGGGTCTTGTTCTCCCTCTCTGTGTGAAACAGAAGCCCCTAGCCAGCTTACATGGGCAAAAAGTTGGGGTGCTTAGGATTTGTTCTCAAGCCTGTGTAAGACATACTAGTCGGCTGCTGTGAGATTTGTGGTTGTCTTTAACTGTCTCTGTGCTCAGACTAGCTGCCGGAGAAGGCTCAGGGCAGGGGGAGAATGCGGAGGGTGAGGCCATGTGAGAGGAGGCAAGGGGGGCTGGGGAGAGAGGGGGAGGTGAGTGGGGCTTTACCTTCTCTTCATTCTGAGGGATTTAGATGCTTCCCTGCCTTTCACACTAATCCCTGGGAATCCTAACACTTGTGGAATGAGGAATTTCTCACTTAGGAGAGAGGGCTGGGACCTGCTTGTTACCCTTCTGGGTGACCGTGAAGGCACATGCTACATGATGCATTAGCAGAGAAGAAAGTGAGGCCAGAGGTGGGCGGCTCAGTGCTCTGCTCTGGGGTCTCCTTGTTTAGAATTCTTTCTCTGAGATATGATATGATCTCTAGGTTCTATTTATCGCTGTCAGCTCCAGATGGGGAAAAAGTGCTCGCGTTCTGCATGCCGATTTAATTTCATCCTTCTTCCCTGTTTCCCTTGGTCTCCCTTGTTTAGGGCATGTCTGCTGAGAGGTACGTGGCTTGTGCTTGGATGATAAGACAGTGGTGTTCGCCAGGGGCTACTGTGGGCTGGGACCATGCTGATGGCTTTACCTGCAGCACCTCCTTTGCGCTTCATAACAAGTACTATTATCATCTCCAAGGGAACATAGGGCAGTAGGGTATAAAGAAACTGTATGATGTCACATGGCTTAGATGTAGCATGGCTGAGATTTGAACATCAGAATGTCTGATTCCAGAACTCACAGGCCGAACCACTAGTCTCTGCAGCCTCCTCTCCAAATAGAAACACAGGTTGGTGCAGCACAAGTCAGGGCCTTAAGTTAGATGGTGGCTCTGCCATAGAAGCTGTGAGACCCTTGGTAAGGATGATACTTCTCTAGGACACAAATTCCTCCTCTTTAAGGGGACACTGTTGGTTTAGAGCAGGTGTGGGCAAACTTTTTGACTCGAGGGCCACAATGGGTTCTTAAACTGGACCGGAGGGCCGGAACAAAAGCATGGATGGAGTGTTTGTGTGAACTAATATAAATTCAAAGTAAACATCATTACATAAAAGGGTACAGTCTTTTTTTTTTTTAGTTTTATTCATTTCAAATGGGCCGGATCCGGCCTGCGGGCCGTAGTTTGCCCACGGCTGGTTTAGAGACTCTAAGGTACCTTCCAGCCATGCGAGTTGGTGATTCTAGAATCATGTCTACAAACAAGAACTGGAAGAAATCATTACCTTTTCTTCACAGACCTATCTTCTTAGAAAGGTCCTAATCTCATTTGAGAAGCTGATGTTCAAACATGGAGCTTTATGGGTTTTGGTGCTTTTGGACCAGGATGTTAATCCTGGTTCTGCCACGAGTTTTCTGCAAGTCACTTTGTCTCTGAGAGTCAGCTTCCTGGTCTGTAGGATGGGGACAATAAAGCCTTTCCTTCAGAGGACCCATGCATACCTCACCCATCATGGTGGTACATAGCACTGTGTTCTCCTTGAGTGGGGGTCATGCCTTGTTTATTGCTGCCAGGCATGGACAGAAATGGGGTTGGGTTGAATTTATTTCAAGATGGAAGAAAAGGCAAGTCTGGCTTTCTTTGAACAACCAACATGTGTTTCTCCTTCGTTGAAGGTGGGTAGGTGCACTTCCCAGCCCCAACATCTCCCATTGGCCAGGGTTGTGCCATCTGACCGTGTCATCCCTGCTATACCAGCTGATCATGCTCAAGGGAAGGGACTTAGCATATAGTACCTCTGGTTTTGATCATGGGAGAAGGATTTGGGATGGGCTGGTTTTTCTTCTTTGGCTTTATGTCAAGTGGTCACCTATCCCTCCTTCTGCACACGCATGCACAATAGCTTAGTTTTCTTCCCATACTGAGATGTCATCGTGGGAGACAGCCAGCTCTGGAGTCAGACACAACCTGGTTGGATCCTGCCTATTGCTGACTTTCTATCTGAGCCTCAGTGTCCTCAACCATGAAAGGGGATAACGATAGGATCCTGCCTATTGCTGACTTTCTATCTGAGCCTCAGTGTCCTCAACCATGAAAGGGGATAACGATAGAACTCCCTAAGGCTGTTGTGCAGATGAAATGAAGCCCAGTACAAGGCTCAAGAAATGGTAACTGTTTTTACTTTTGTTTCGGCTCTACTCTGCCTGTCACTGGGGACTCATGGCCACTAAGTAGACAGAGTGATGAGGAGTAAAGAAATCAAAGCTGTGGATTTCTTTTAAGCTGTGCCAGCCATTCTGACCTATAGCTGAAGTTGAAGCTAAAGTCAGAAATTTGAGCTCTGTAAATGCATCCATGACTTTTAACTAGAACCATTGATGTTTCAGACCTGGAATGGACTTAGTGATCATCTATTCTGACCTCCTCCTTTTGGAGTTGGGGGAACGAAGTGACAGAACATTCCTCCTCGCCTACCAGAAACAATGGTTTAAACAAGATAAATGTGCTTATCTTGTTATTATTGATTTTCACATAAACATCAGCAGCCCAGGGCTGAAATAATAGCTCCATGATCATCTGGAAAACTAGGCTTTTTCCAACCTTATTTCTTCCTCATCCTCAATACAAGACTTCCACTATGGTCCAGCCCCCAGAGAAGAGAAAAAGGAAAAAGAATGGCACAGACATACTACTTAGTATACATCATGGAAATGATACAAACCATATTATACATACATAAGGATTTACTGTATAGATAGGGTTTATATACATAAGGACCACACAAGTCATATTCACTAACAACCCATTGGTGAAAATTTGTGGTATGTCCATCTCTAGCTGCAAGGGAGCTTGGAGAGTATAGTATTGATTCTGGTGGCAACATACCCAGCCAATATTTGGGGGATTCTGCTCAGGAGTAATAAAGGGAAAATGCATCTCAGGGGACAACCAGCAGGCTCTTTCATGCTAAGGTAACACTGACTTTCCTATAAGGTTCAAGTACAGATGCATTGGCCCCTGTACCCGTGTTCTCTCTCTAGCATCACAAATTCAGATTACGTTTCTATTAGGTTCTTCAGGAAATTTCTTGAAAAATTCTGGTCACAAGGGGAAGTCGCTGGCAAGTTCCAGACTCAGACAAGTTGGCAAGAGCACAGACAAGAGTGGGTGAGCGTGGGGAGAGAACGGGCCTTCTATCTGACTGAGTCCCTCCTGTTGAGGAAAGCCTTGTCTGCCATCAGACCAGGGCAGAGGCGTCACACTGCCCACCACAAGGAGAAATGAGATTGCTCAGTGGTGAGAGGAAAGGACAAGACACTTGTAAAATAAGACACTTGTAAAAATTCCATCTAATCTGCAAATGTAAAATGATTTGCTGCTGAAATAGATAAAGTGGTCCAAACCGACAGCCAAAGCAGCCAGAGCAGCCCCAGTCACCTACACGAGCAGCCCAGAACTCTGGGAAAAGCCACCTGGACCCAGAACTAACGAAGGCAGAAATGTGGAGTGTTCAGTATGTTTCAGTCTCTGAGACTTGGTAAGGATGTGTGTGTGTGTGTGTGTGTGTGTGTGTGTGTGTGTGTGTGTGTGTGTAAGGGAGACTGGTGTATGAGGGAATAGAGAGATATGGGGAGGGAAAGCAGAGATAAAAATGGAAAAGTGAGTATGAGAGAGGAAAGAACCAAGGGCATTTGGGAGAGGATTAAAAAGAAATAAAGGTGGATAAAATGAAGGAAGAAGGAAGGAAATAAAAAGGGAGAGAAGAAGGGAGGAAAGGAGTGAGGGAAGGATGAAGAGAAAGCAGGGAAAGAGAGTTGCATTTTACCTGCATGTGCACATCAGAAATAGAGTCGAGTAACACAAGGTGTTTCGAGTCTCTGCTATAACAATATAAAATCCCAGGCCCCCCAAACATACCAGATCAAATGGTAACACCCCGAGGCCCCAGGAAGAAGTGAGGACTCACTGCAGATTCTCCTCCCTTTCTGCTCTCCCGAGTACGGTCCTGACCCTCCATCATCCTCACCTCACCCTATCTCCACCCCAGTGGGATCCTGCAGCCCCTTGGGAAATTGTGGAATTGTTTCACCAATGTCATTAGCCAAGAAGACCAGGGGCTTCGGTCTGCCATGTGTTTTCAGTGTGCTGGCTGCCCGAGAACACATCTGTCAAGCTTGACATCAGAGAACAAAAGCTTGGGTTTGACATAAAAAGGACAGCAAAAGAGCAGCCTGACCTGACTGCCATGTGGCATCCCTAAAAATGCAGAGATCCAGCCTGGAAGGTATGCACCACACTTGAAAGAAGCCTTTTATCCAGGCAAGAGGGGATAAACACATCTGTATGGCATTGATTCCCTACCCCCCCTTCCCCTTCCTTTCTGGGATGTGAAGCTGGGCTGAGGGAAGGAACAATGAAAACATTTGAAACATCTGACACTGAGTTGGGGTGTGGATAGGCAGCATTGGGGGGGAAAATGGAAGGTGAAATGCCAAATTTAGTTTGGCTCTTCTTTCTTTCTGGCGCCATTTTTCTTTCTCATAGACCCGTATTTTCCTTTTAGTACCGGTGGGGGTGGTGGATCATGTAACATTCCTACTTAGCACATACATAGCTTGCCTTGTCTTGAAAGGAAAACATACACTGACAATGGAAACCTCCCAACCTCCCGAGTGGGAGGCAACCTTAGGATTCTGGCTTCTAGGATATTTATTTTGGTTACTGTTTAATGTACTGAACACCAACCAGGATCCCTCGACTCACAACTGAAATGGGATCAGAATCCAAAGGCATGACGTCTCTGCTGGAAACACAAAGGTTGTAGCTATATATGAGCAAACAATTATGTTTAAGAAATAAGTCATTTGTACAGGGGTGGGGCCAAGTACATCCATGTGTCAGGAAGGAAGAGTTTGGTATGTTATATTCTGGAATGGGTAGGGTGTTTTTATTGAGGGCCCCCACACAGCCCATGGGTGCGGTTGGGTCTCTGCTGTGGTCTACCAGATGTCCCTGGAAGAGGATTGGTGTAGCAGGCCAGATAAGATAAATTATGAAGTTTACTGCCCAAGATTCAACAAGACCTGACACTCCTCATGTGGTGAGCTGTTGAGGCAGACCTTGGTTCAAACCCAGGTGTTTGGTAGCTGAATGTTTTTTGGACATTCAACCAACCTTTCTGAGTTTCATATTCTCTGTTTTCAAATTTCAAATAGGACGTCGGGAGATATAAATGAAAATATAATACATGGGTTAAAAAAGGCTGCTATAATAGGAACTTAGCAAGTACTAAGTAACCTGAATTTTATTTTCTGCTAGTGTGACTCAATTAGACTGCAAGCTTCTAGAGTGTGTATATACTAATTTGGGGGATTTTTATAATATCTAATCTTAGTGCTTTGTTTTCGTTTTTTTTTAAAACCTCACCCAAGGGTATTTTTCCATTGCTTTTTAGAGAAAGTGGAAGAGAGAGGGAAAGACAGAGAGAAATATCAATGTGAGAGAAACACACTGATTGGTTGCCTCCTGCATAAGTCCCCAGCAGGGCCCTGGCTGGGGAGGAGCCTGCAACCGAGGTACATGCCCTGACCGGAATTGAACCTGGGACCCTTAGGTCTGCAGGCCGATGCTCTATCCACTGAGCCAAACTGATTGGGAATAACCTTCGTGCTTTGTAAACTTATATAGAAAATTCCTTTCTACATGTGCCTTGGTTAATTATAACTCTCTTCCCTGTTAAGATAGATTTTAGGGTGTCTTTTTGGGAAGTCCTCCTTGAGCCTGTAAAGTCTTTTTTAAAATAATAGTTTCATTGAAATATAATTCACATACCATAAACTTTGCCCTTTCAAAGTGTGTATCTCAGTAGTCATCAGTATATTGACAGAGTTGTGCATCCATCACCATTATCTAATGCAATCATATTTCATCTACCCAAATAGAAACTCTGTACCCATTGGCACTCACTCTCTATGCCCTCTTCTTACCCTGGCAGGTCCAGCAAAACACTAGTCTAGTTCATGTCTCTATAGATTTGTCTATTCTGGAAATTTCATATAAATGGAATTAATAATATAATATGTGTTTTTGTGTGTGCGTGACTGGCTGCTTTTACTTACCATAATGTTTTCAAGGTTTATCCATGTTATAACATGTACCCATTGTTTATTCCTTTTTATGGATGAGTAATATTCTATTGAATGGATGTACCACACTTTGGTTATTCATTCTTCAGTTGACCATTTGGGTTGTTTCCACTTTTGGGCTATTATGGATAATTCTTCTAAGTACATTCATGTACAAGTTTTTTTGTGTAGATATGTGTTCAATTCTTTTGGACATAGACCTAGGAGTAGAATTGTTAGGTCATGTGATAACTCAATATTTAATTTTTGAGCAACTGCCAAACTGTTTTCCAAAGAGGCTGCACTATTTTATATTTCCACCAGCAATTTCTCCACTTTTTTATTATATCCATCTTAGTGGGTATAAAGTGAAATCTCATTGTGGTTGTGATTTGCATTTCCCTAATGATTTTGGACACCTTTTCACCGGCTTATTGGTCATTTGTGATTTAAGAAATATATTCAGTACCTTTTCAGATTTATAATTTGCATGTTTCTCCTATTGCATGGTTATTGTTGTTTTTTCTTACTTGCTAGTATACTTTAAAGCAGCAAAGATTTTCATTTTTGTTTTGCTTGTATTTTTGGTGTTATATTTAAGAAACCATTGTCTCATCCAAGGACATGAAGATTTATTTTCTTCTAAGAGTTTTGCAGTTTAACAAATAGTTTCAGATCTTACATTTAAGTCTATGATTCATTTTGAATTAATTTATTAAATGATAGGAGATAGAGATCTAATTTCATGATTTGACACATGGATATCTAGTTATCCCAGCACCATTTGTTAAAAATACTATTATTTTCTCCACTAAATTTTTTTGGTACTCCTCTTGAAAACAAGTTGACCATAAATCTAAGTAATGATTTCTAGACACTCAATTATAATCCATTGATCTACATTTCTATTTTTATTCCAATAGCAGACTTTCTTGATTACTATAGATTTAAAGTGAATTTTGAAATGAAGAAGTATGAATACTTCAACTTTGTTTTTCTTTTTCAAGATTGTTTTGGCTATTCTTGGTCTCTTGAATTTCCATATGCATTTTAGCACTAGCCTGTTAATTTCTGCAAAAAAGACATTTGAAACTTTAATAGGGATTGCATTGACCCCGTAGATCAATTTGAATAATATTATCATCCTAACAATAGAAAGTCTTCCATTTTATAAACATGGATTATCTTCCCATTTATCCATTTTTTTCAGCAATGTTTTATAGTTGTCACATACAAGGTTTGTGTTTTTTTTTAATTAAATTTATTCCTGAGTATTTTATTTTTATTTTTTGATGGTCTTATAAATGGAATTGTTTTCTAAATTTTACTTTTGAACTGTTTATTACAAACTTATATAAGTACAATTGATTTTTGTATACTGATCTTGTGTCATGTAACCTTGCTATAGTCATTTATTAGTTCTATATTTTTTAGTGTATTCCTTGGGATTTCTTATATGCAAGATTATATCATCTGTGCTGATGTAATTTTTTACTTTGAACCTGTACTTTTGGTGTTGTATTTAAGAAACCATTGCCTAATCTAAGGTCATAAGGATTTACTCACATATTTTCTTTGAAGAGTTTTATAGCTTAAAAAATAGTTTTAGCTCTTACATTTAGGTCTATGATTAATTTTGAGTTAATTTATGTATATGATATGAAGAAGAGATCTACTTCATAATTTGACACATGGATATCTAGTTTTCCCAGCACCAATATGGTGCTGGAGAATGTTCCAGGTGCAGTTGAGAAGAATATGTATTTTGCTGTTGGCTAGAGTGTTCAATAGATGTCTGTCAGGTGTAGTTGGTTTTTAGTATTGTTCAAGTGTTCTAGGTCTTCGTTGACATTTGCTTATTATTTACTAGTAAATGGATCTATAAAAAATAGGTGCATTATCCATTATGGAAAGAAGGGGATATTGAAGTCTCCACTTACTGTTGTTAAATTGTCTATTCATCCTTTCAGTTCTGTTGGGTTTTTCTTCATGTATTTTGGGGCTCACTTGTTAGATGCATGTATGCTTAAAATTGTTATATTTTCCTGATGGATTGTCCCTTGAAGCATTATAAAATGTTTCTCTTTGTCTCTGCTAACTATTTTTGTTTTCGGTTGTATTTTGTCTGATACTAATATAAATACTTCAGCTCTCTTTTGGATACTGTTTGCATAGTATTTCCCCCCATCATTTTACTTTAATTTATTTGTGTTTTTTAATCTAAAGTGTGTCTTTTTGCTCACCATAGATTAGATAATTTCCCCCATCCATTCTGCCAGCTGCTGCCTTTATTTTTTATTGGATTCTGTTGTCTATTTAAATTTAATGTAGTTACTACCCCTGACCTTTTGATGTGTCATTTCTCAATGTTCCCTTCATGTTCTTGTCTCTCTTATTACATTATCTTATTTAAAAAATATTTTCATAAACTAAACATTGTCTCCTTGAGTTCAGTGACATATTCATCTTTGTACCCTGAGTGGCTATTACCATGCCCTATATACAATAGGTACTCTTTTAAAGTTTGATGAATAAGTGGTGATGTTTAGGAATTGAAAATTTTAATTAAACTTGTTGAGAATTTTCCATAGAGACATGACTCAGAAAAAGACAGAGTTTTTCCGATGAGAAAGACTCATCTTCTTTTTATAAAAATGCATTGTTTGCTTGGTTGTCTTGGGGAAACTGAGGCAATACATCACCATGGTGAATGTGTTGCTGGTATGAGTCAGGCACCATTGGGGAGGCAAGAATCAAATGCAGTCAGTCCCCCAGGGCTGACCTGATTCAACCACTCAGTTGCAGCAGGAGAAGCTGAGACAGAGAGAGCAGATTCTTGGCCTTGTCAGTGATCCAAGAGAGGAAGAGACAAGTGAGAATGAGAGACAAGCGCTATTGCTATTTGTTAAAAAGATTATTATTTTATCACTAATGGTGTAGTGATGCTGCCTCCTGATACATGTAGCCCAATGGATGTTAGGATTCACTAGTATCAACAGTAAAGTTACTTCTCTTCTCAGGTAGAGGATATAGGAGTGGAAAGAGAAACTGGATGAAATCACGCTATACTACTTCCTACTGGAGAGTGGAGTGGAAGTTCCCTCTTTTATCATCACCCTTTTCAGAAAGCATCCAAACTCAAATTGGCTTGAGTAAAGAGTTTATCGATCCATGTAATTGAAAAGCTCAGGAATGCTCTAGGACAGCCGTGGGCAAACTATGGCCCACGGGCCGGATCCGGCCCATTTGAAATGAATAAAACTAAAAAAAAAAAAAAAGACCGTACCCTCTTATGTAATGATGTTTACTTTGAATTTATATTAGTTCACACAAACACTCCATCCATGCTTTTGTTCCGGCCCTCCGGTCCAGTTTAAGAACCCATTGTGGCCCTCGAGTCAAAAAGTTTGCCCACCCCTGCTCTAGGAGCTAGGTTGATGCCAGAGAAGTGAATTTCTCTTTGTCTCTCTCTACCCTTAACATAGTGGCTGCATTCTCAGGCTCTTCGTGGTGGCCCTGGGCAGGCACTTCAGGCTCACATCCTCCCCGATTCAAGACCTGCAGAAAAGAGGATGTGTATCTTTTTTAGAAGTTCCAAGAACAGAATCATTATATTTTAATGACTCTTTTTGGGCCATATGTCCACCCTTGAACCAATCACTAGGTCCAGAGTCATATAATGACCTGAGTAGACACCTCTGGATCTGGCATGGCATCAACTCCATCCAAAACGGATATAAGTAGGGAATAAATGGCTCTGGAGAGAAATATCAGGGCACCATTCAAGGAAAAAAGTTAAACTAGAGAAGAAACATGTTCACAGTTGATTTTCCCACTAACATTTTGAGGTTTATATTGTCCAATATGGTAGCTATTAGTCAGATAAGGCTATTAAACACTTAACATGGGGCTAGTCCAAATTGAGATATAAAATACACATTGGGTTTTGAAGACTCAGTAAGAAAAAAAAAGATTATAAAATATTTCATAATAATTTCCTTATATTGATTACATGTTGAAATAATTTTGATATGTTGGGTTAAATAATATATATTATTAAAATGAATTCCACCCATTTCATTTTGTATTTGTAATGTGGGTACTGGAAAATTTAAAGTTACATTTGTGGCTCACATTATATTTCTGTTGGACAGTGCTATTCTGGATGTTTCTAGATCCATCTTTCATCTGCCATATTAGATAGCAATGCTCTTGACATCGTGGATTGTGCCTTATTTATTATTAATTTTTTAGTAGAGAGCCTTGTGTATACAATTGCTTAGTAAATAGTATAGAATAAAGGAGTATTGTTTGTTTGAAATAATTATCCATTTTCAACAGAATAAACACAAACGTCTATAACAATCTGACTTCAGCATTGTATTCCAAACTTACTTCCGATTGCAGGTTGGATCATATTTCCTAGGCCACGTTATGTTCAAACTAGAGTCTGGGTGCACAGGATTCATGCACTGGTGGGGGGTGTGGCCTGCGGGGATCAGCCTGCTATGGGAGCTCTGCTCATCCTGGTCAGCCAAGTGGCGCTCCCACTGTGGGAGTGCACTGACCACCAGGGGGCAGCTTCTGCATTGAGCGTCTACCCCCTGGTGGTCAGTGCACGTCATAGTGACTGGTCGACCAACCGGCCATTCGGTCACTGGGCTTTTATTATATAGGATAGGTCTCTGTGCGCTTTCTTTCCTGTCAGCCGGCAGAGATAAGGGAGCCTAGGACAGAGAAGAAAGAGGTGGATGAGAGGGTGAGTATAAACTCTTTATATAATGTTATATAAAGAGCTGTTCCTGTCTTGATGTTTAAAGCCACAGCTAGAGTACCCTCATTCTCTGAAGTGCTCCAGGTTTTTAGGGAATGACTTGGGCATTTAGTCTTGCACTTAATCCAACTTGGACTTTCTTGAAACCTTTCCTAAGATTCCCAGAGTTGATAAATATCCCTTGTTCTTCCTTTGGCATAAACTAGCTCATCTGAATTTTGGTCATTTGTCTTCAGCAAGAAGAATCATAGGAACACAGCCCTTCCAGGACTGTGCACAGTAAATGTTGATTGAACAATGGACAGATTCTGTGGCCTCAGTGCAGAGAGCAAGACAGAGCAGAAACTAGGACCCAGATCCTTTGGATCAATGCTCTTTCTCCTTACACCAGGCTGGGCCACAAGAGAGAAAAACGGAAGGAGTGCTGTACACGTTTATAAAAGGTGATGTCTGGTTTCCTTCTTCAGGCAGTTTTCCTGTGGAGGGAAGTGGACTGTGGGCTCAGGGCCATCATGTCTGTTGTGTCTGTACTTGTTCCATGAGGTTTGAGCTGTTCCCCCAGGCCACAGTATATGTGCTAATGTTTCCTGCTGATGTTTTCCCTCTTTTCAGGAAAAATGTCTGGGAAGAATACAATGCAGACACTGTCCTTCCTAGAGGGAGAATATATCCCCAGACTCAGGCCTGTAGTGCTTTGTAGAACTGGCCTGGCTATGACACAGAGGTCAGCAAGCATGCCTGTGGATTGATAGCTGAGAGTCCTAATGATGCACCCCAATACTTAAAAGTAACTGAGTTCAGGAATAGCTGTATCCAGATGCTCAGATAATTTTATCAGGAAGTTGTTCTCTAGACCTCTGTCTTTATCTTTCTTGGTATTAACTTCATTCTTCGGGTAGGGTGTGTGTTACTATTGAGGTAACCTTTGGCAGATCTAGGTTAATAGCTTTATGGTTGAATGACATTTCCTTGACCGTGCCAGCAACATTTCTAGGATTATGTTACATTTCTTACTGGACCCACTTATGTTACATTTCCACCATTGAACCATTTTGGTGGTTCATTGCTTGTTAAACTATTCAACCAAAACACATTGATTGCTTTTCATGTTCCAGCAGCATTTTAGGTTACAGTGCATATGGCATTAAAAAGACACACAAGATCCCAGCATTTATTTCAAAAGTGGTAGATACATATACACACAGACCACAAAAAATAAGTAAACAGCCCAGCCAGTGTGACCAGGAGGTCCAGGTTTATTTTCTGATCAGGACACATGTGGGTTCAATCCCCAGTGTGGGGCATCAGGAGGCAGCCGATCAATGATTCTCTCTCATCATTGATGTTTCTGTCTCTCTTCCCACTTCCTTCATCTCTAAAATCAATAAAAATATATTTTTAAAAAGGCTCTAGCTGGTTTGATTCTGGTCAAGGGCACGCACCTAGGGTGCAGACTCTATCCCTGGCCCTGGTAGGGGTGCATGCGGGAGGCAACCAGTTGAGGTGTCTCTCTCATATCGGTGTTTCTCTCTCTCTGTCTCTCCCACTCCCTTCTACTCTCTGGAAAAATCAATGGAAAAATATCCTCAGGTGAGGATTAACAAAATTAATTTATTTAATAAATAAGTAAACAATAAGAAAATGCATCAGATAATAATAAGAGCTGTGCAGAAAATTAAAACAGGGAGATCTGATTAAAAGTGATTAGGTTCCTACTTCAGATTGGGTGATGAGGACAGACCACCAATTACCATGACCAGCAAGTGGCATAAATGATTGGTAATACTGCTGTTGCCCTCTGTATCATGGAGGCAGGGCAACATTCTGAAAGAGAGAGAGAGAGAGAGAGAGAAAGGGAAAGAGAGAGGGCTTCAGGTGGAAAACTGGAGTGCTATTTTTAGAATCAGAGGGAATGGATGCTGGGTAGAAAAAAATCAGACTATGAGAATTCTTTTATACAAAAATTAAATTTTAATGAGGAGACTTCAAATCTCTATATATAAAAGCCTAAGCAACTCTTACAACCGAATGACCAAAATGACCCGTTGACCAGTCGCTATGACATGCACTGACCACCAGGGGGAAGATGCTCAATGCAGGAGCTGCCCCCCTGGTGGTCAGTGCGCTCCCATAGTCAACCTCCACAGCTGGTCAACCTCCTGCAGCCCCTCCCCCCAGCTGGCCAACCTCCCATGGCCCCTCCCCCTAGCTGGCCAGCCCCCAATAGCCCTTGATCGTGGGTCAGGCTGAGGGACCCCACCCATGCACGATTTTGTGCACCAGGCCTCTAGTATTAAACTAAATGAATACAGCAGTATTTTCTTAGGATGAATTTACTTTGTAAGGTCGATGTGATTACAGTAAGCACTCTGAAGTCAGGCTGTGAGAACCACAATGCTGTCTTGATGATTGTCATGTGAGATCTATGCTGAGTTGCACCAAACGCAATCCAACTCCCTTTCTTTGTTGCTCATCCCCTGTGAGAGGATGAAAGGGCACATTTGCCTGTTCCTTTCAAGCACTTGTCCATTTGAATTCTGATCCTTCTGCAAACAATTGTTTGAAGGAATAAACACCCAACTTCGAAAGAATGAAAATAATGTTCCATTGTACAGTAGACAAATCCCTATAGAAACTTTTCTACCCCCGCTCCCCCAGTAGAGGTCACAGAGATGTAGCTGTGGGAGGCTCCGGGCATAACCAAATGAGCTCTTCAGCTTGTTTGGCTAAATTAGACCTGTTTTTCTCCAGGATGTTCTTGCTTTACTTTTGCGTATCTAAAAGGATCATTGATATGGTTTTCTCAACAACAACAGCCAAGTCCTAAAGGATGGATTAGCCTATCCCAAAACAGAGATCAGATTTCAGTCAGATTCTTAACCTGACACATTCAGAGTCCTCCACTCATGATCCCACCTTAATGCCCATGTTTTTATCCTTCACTGTGAGCCAATGGATTGTTGGCTTTGGCTTGAACAAATTCTTCATCTCCCTAGTTCTGTGCCAATTCAGCCTCCACATTTTTATTGATGTTGTGATACCATTGGATTCCCTCTCCAGTTCTCTCCAAATCCCATCTATCCTTTAAGTCAGCCTTGTCCAGGGACTCCTCCCAGCCCAGACCATTGGATTTCCATACCGCTTTGCTTCTCTCAACTATTTGGGTTTGTTATTTAAGTTGTAGATAGAAAAAATGAGGTGAAACGTCTATGATCTAACATCATTCTTTTAGAGAGGGAGCTGCTTTGACTCTAAACACCTGAATTTGCCCATTAAGAGGGTAGGCAAGTCCAAAACAAATGGGTTTTGGTGGGCTCATGGTACACGGAGAGATGGCTGAGAAAAAGAGAGGCATTTGTTTTCTGCTCTTGAGAGGGAGGGGCAGAGAAGTGAAGAGAGGTGATGGGAAAGAATGGGGAAGAGAAGGAGGAGCCAGTGAGATCAGTCAAGGTGGGGCCTCTGACAGTGCAGAGCAGCCGCCCTGTGGTGGATGGCAAGGGCCTTTTAAAAAAGGACTGTCTAATGCTCCCCCTAACATTGGTGCTAGGTTGATGCAATCTCTTTTCTCATACTTTAAACAATAAAACAATAAAAAAATAAGAAAAGGACTGTCTGATGCTCCCCCTAACATTGGTGCTAGGTTGATGAGTTGACGGGCATGAAGCTGAAAGCATGGGTGGAGAGAAGCAAGAACCTGAATCCAGTGACTACACAAGAACTTTTAGGAATCTTTTGGGAGTCTGAGCCAATCAAAACCATTTCTCAGGGGCTCACAATGGGGTTGCCCTGATTACAGTCTCTGTAGAGTAGAGCAGCAACAGCAACTTGCTAATCCCTAAACCCGTACAGGAATCTCTTGTCCCAAGGACCCGCTCTTCCTGGAAGCTACTTCTCATTTTCTCCCCCTCATTCTTTCTCACTTTCTATGGTGTTTCCTTTCTCCTCCCTCCTCATTTCTGTCTCAACCTGCCATATTTAGAGCAGTTTGGCTTCTACTATCCTTCTGTCTTCTCCTTCTGACAGCAAGACAAAGACCTGGTAATGGACCAAATAATCAAAAGGTCATACCTTTTGGCATAGTGGGAGGTACAGAAGAGGTAGACTATAAATCTTTATAGTTTAATATATTTTATACCTGTCTCACTCTTGTATGTGCAAACACACACACACACACACACACACACACACACACACACACGACTTATCAGAACCTCTACATTTTAAATTCTCTGAGACTAGGAACCATGCCTTCTTTATGAGCTCTTATTCAATGAATCATAGATGACCTTCAGTGAGCCACATGGTATCTACAGGAGGAGAGAGGGAGGGAAAGGATTGACAGTTTTTAGAGCCTCTATTACATGCCAAGCACAGCATAAGGCACATTACATGTAACATCTATAGTATATTCATTGCCTACTATGCATCCAGTACTTGATGTAAGTTCTCTTGTTTAATTCTCACCACTGGGCCATGTTACTCAATCCCAGGAATTGTGCCATATGGCAACCATGCTCATAATCATCTTATAACATAGATATTGAGAGCACCATTGCACAGATGAGCAGTCTGGGGTCTGAGAATCATTAGCTCTGCTCAAGTTTCTGCAGCTGGAGGGGCAGAAACAGAACATTTGTCCTGGTCCTTTTGACTCCATGGCCCATGGCCTTTTTGTTTTTTCTCCACCATAAAACAAATCTATTTCAAATGCCTGAGGCCAAGCTATGTAGAGGCCAGGAATGAGGAAGCCTGCACTCACAATAATATGCTATGCGGTAGGAGAGGAGAGGATGTGTACCTATTCCAGCACTGTTTCTCAAGAGAAACATCATGGACACTTTTGGTTGGATAGTTCATCATGTAGGAATATTCTGTGCATTGCAGGACATTTTATATCCTTAGTTCTCACCTACTAAATGTTAATAGTGCCCTTTCTCTTTGTGACACCCCCAAGATAAGTACTCAAACATTTTCAAATGTCCTTCAGAGAGAGTACTACCCCCTCGATGCTAAGAACCATCACAGACCAAACTGCCACCCTAAGTGATGTCCTAGGTCCCCTCTAGCTTCAGTGTTCAATAATTCTGTGTGGGAATAAATGAATGAATGAACAAAGATGAGAAGGTCAGGAATGAGCCCAGGCATTGGCTGCTCTTATGAGGGCAAGTTTGGATGAGATGTTCCTGTGGCCTTGGAGTACTGAGATCATGGGGAGACTCAGAACGACACCCCGAATGGAACTGTGATGTATGTCCCAGATGTGCGATGAAAGGACCCAGAGGCAGACTTCATCCATGCTGCAGTTTACCTCTAGCCAGACTTCTTCCTGGTGCTTTCTGTTAAATGAAGACACTCGCTCAATGGCAGCCCAGAGCGGGAGCAGAGGAAGGGAAAGAGGTGCGTTGGCCTTGCTGTGTAAAGTGGAATACCATCGCTCTCGACGCTAATGCAAACCAGCTGCCTGCCGGCCCCAGCTTGCGATAGAACAGGCGGAATTCTTGGACACTGAGTTATTCTTAGAAGCATGTGCACAGCCCCCTGGCAGGGCTCACTGTGAACTGGCTGTTGCCAGCCCCCTGTCAGGATGCTGTGCCAGCAGACCCAAGAATGATTGTTCTTGCTTATGAAAAATAACTTTGGGATTTTAATTTCAAATAACCCACGGAGCTGGGGCCTGGATATGGAGAATGGTGGTAGGGGCAAAGAGGAGAGCAGGACAAAGGAAGGGGATGAGGGATGGAAGAGCATCATTCACTTGTTCAACAAATATTTATTGAATGTCTACCCCATGCAGATACTGGGGTTCTTATCACATCCAGACTTGCATTTGGTCTGGGTGGACACAGGTGTCCAGCTGTCTAGAGCTTGAGATTTGGCACTCCTGTGTGTTTTTAGATTCGGTTTATTGAGTGCTTGTACATAGATTTGATTCAGTTTTCACAGGAACATTGAGAGGTAGGTATCATTGCTCTTATTTGACAGGAAACTGAGTGCTGGCGAAGGAATCTGCCCAAGGCTCCACAGCTATCAAGTGGCAGAGTCAGGACTTGAACCCAGGCCAGCTGACTCCTGCCTTCACGCCTGTGTTGAGCACCAACTCTATGCCAAGTCTGAGCTAGACATTGAGACTGTAAAGCCAAATAATGGGGCTTGAATCTCAGCCCTTGAGTCTCTCGGTTGCACGGTCTATGGGAGAGACAGGAGCATGACCAGGAATGATAACAGGATTTGTAAAGCAGGAGATCTGATAAACTCCACTGGGATGGGTAAGGGACAGCTTAGCTTCAAGAAGGAGAGAATGGGTGGGTCTTACATAGGTGACTCCACATAAGGCAATGACAAAGAGCCCTTCACACAGAGGACCAGCGTGTGGTGGCTGATCATGAGGTGCTTGGTGGGGTTGCAGTGCAGGGTGCACTGAAGAGATCTAAGGTCAGATGGCTGGGAAGGTGAGAAGGATCTGAACAGGAAGGGCCTTGTAGGACAGTCCAAAGAACTGGACCTTTAACCTGACAGAGCTGAAAACTCATGTACCCATTTGTTTATTTATTTGCCTCATTCAGCACTTATATATTGAGCACCCACTATATGCTATACACCAGGCACTCTACATCTAAAGAATTTTAAGCCAGAAACAGGTGTATGCTTTGTCATTTACAGGGGGGAAAAAAAGGTACCTGTGTGGAAAATTATGAAGGGGCCTCCATAAAGGCCCAGGTGGAAGATGATGGAAGATGATCCAAAAAATGACAGTGGTAGGAGCTGGGAGTTTAGGAGGGCACTTAAGAATATGAGTGGCTTCTCCACTTGACAAATACAGAGGATTAGCTAAAGCCCTTCACTTCCTCTGCAAAATACATCGATGAATGCATGCCCACATCATGGGAACTGCCTGCAAATCTGGGCTACTCTCCAGAACGCCCACGTCTGTCTGCGCCCATCAGTAGAATTGTATGTCTATCAAGGATCATTTGTGTTTGCTTCCAAATCTATTTATGTCAGTCTTCGTTGTTCATTACTTAATGAATTAGCCAAAACTTAAAATAAGTGTGCAGAGAGAGAGATAGAGAGAGAGAGAGAGAGAGAGAGAGAGAGAGAGAGAGAGAAATGTGTCTATGAATGCTGAGTTAAAAGCTTTGAAAAGACTTAGGAGAATTACTGGGGAAAAAATTGCTATGAAATTGGGTGTGGCTGAGACAATGAAAGGATTGGGAAAAATCATAAAATTCTAGCAAGATTCTACACTCAGATTGCTTTACAAGGGCCTTTAAGGTTTCTCTCTACTTCAAAGAAACTGACGCTGGAAATTGTAGATGATGCATTATGGGTGTGGTTTATGTAAGAAAGATGACAAGAAGCTCCAGTTAGCAGACCCGTTCTCAAAGAAAAGCCTTGGCTCCACATCAAAAGAGTGGTGAATGAATGTGCATTTATATGCTTTAAGTTAAAATTAAACAGGTTTGAAGTATTACATATCATTTTTTTAGCTTTAAGAAAAGTTTTTATTGAAGTGTAGCATACTTAGAGGAAAGTGCGCAGATCTAAGAGTCTAGGGGGAGGTATTTTCACAAAGTGAACACCCAGTGTAACCAGCAACCAGATCAGGAAATAAAACTTTGCCAGCACCCCAAAATCTTTCCTCATGCTTTAACCCAATAATTACACCTCAAAGGTGAACACTGCTCTGACTTCTATAAGCATCGATCACTTTTGCCCATTATATCAACCAAGCAGAATGGGTTTTTTGTTTTGTTTTGGGCCTGATTTCTTTTGTTGGGCATTATGTTTGTAAAATCCATCCATGCTATTTCGTGTAGAAATGACTTGGTCACTATTCAATGAACTATGTGGTGGTACACAGTAAAACTCAAAAATGACAGCCAAAAAGATGTAAGTGACCGCTACCAAAATAAAGCACCCGGACAGCTGTCCATCACCTGAGTTAACATGGCACTTTGGAAGAGGTGAATACCCCTTTCTACTATTGGAGGATATTTCTGTTGTTTTCACTGTCTGGCTATTACAAATGCTGCTGCTATAAACATTTTCATACAGATCTGGTGGTTAACATACACATGCATTTCTTTTGGTATCTATCTAGGAGGGAACTTGCTGGGTCCTAAGTTGTACACATATTTAGGTTTTGTAGATGCTGTCAAAGTATTTTCCAAGGTGGTTTTGTCATTGGTTTATGCTTCCTCCCATATGAAAATTCTAGTGGCTCTATTACCCTTGCCGATATTTGGTCTCATTTATGTCGTTGTTGTGGTTTTTAGTTGTAGCTATTCTTGTGGGAGTGAAGTGGTATCTCATTGTTTTTTGTTTGTTTATTTATTTAAAAAACATTTTCTTTATTGATTTCAGAGAGGAAGGGAGAGGGAGAGAGAGACAGAAACATCAATGAGAGAGAATAATTGATCGCTGCCTTCTGCATGCCCCACACTGGGGATAGAGCTGTGACCTCCTGGTTTCTAGGCTGATGCTGAATCATTGAGCCACACCGGATGGGCTTTAAAAGCCCTTTTATTGTGGAATGAGTTTAGATTTGTGGGAAAGTCGAAGAGATAGTTTCGGGAGTTCCTATACAGGCGTCACCCAGCTTTCTCCATTGTTAACATCTTACATTCCCACAGTGTATTTGTCAAAGCTAAGAAACTGACAGTGCTGTTAAGTAAACTCCAGACTTTACTTGGGTTTCATCAGTTTTTTCATTATTGTCCTCTTTATGTTCCAGGAGCCATTCCAGGGAACCACATTGCATTTAGTTATCGTGTCTCCCACCTCTGCCGGTCTGTGACGGTTTCCCAGTCTTTCCTTGTTTTCATGACTTTGATGGTCTTGAGGAATGCTGCCAAGGTATCCTGTAGCATATCCCCCCACCTGGGTCTGTCTGATGCCACAGCTAGAATGGGGTTAAAGGCTTTTGGAAAGAATACCACAGAGGTGAAGTGCTCTTCTCATGACACCATAATTAAAGACTACATACCAGTCACACGACATCGCTGATGATGTCAACATTCATCACTTGGTTAAGGTTGTGTCTGCCAGATTTCTCCACTGCGAAGTCACTATTTCTCCTTTTCCTATTCTATAGTTTGGAAATGAATCACCAGGTCTAGCCTGCCCTCAGGGGGAGGGGTGTGGCGGGGGGAGGAAGAATTAAGTTTCACCTTCTGGAGGGTGGAGTATGTACATATATTTTTTGGAATTCTGCAAGAAAGATTTGTCTCTCCTTCCTTCCTTCCTTCCTTCCTTCCTTCCTTCCTTCCTTCCTTCCTTCCTTCCTTCCTTCCTTCCTTCCTTCCTTCCTTCCATGGGGGCTCATGTATATTAATTTTATACTTTTTATAATCCAATACTATGTTATTTGTTGCTCAAATTTTTCTAACTTTGGCCATTGTGAGCTCTTTCAGGGGGCTTCTATGTCGTTTTAATGTGCTCCCCCCATTTTTAAAGCACTTTCTTACTTTCTGGTGCTATAAGATGCTCCCAGTTCATATTGTATTTTCTCTGCCCCAATCTTAGAACTATCCATTTCTCTATGGAGCCCTGATTCCTTTTATTAGGGAACAGTATTTAGAAATTAAGATCTCAGTGCTGTCTCATTGTTGCATTAATTTCATGTCCCATGAAAATGATCAGCTTTTCAAATGTTTATTGGCCATTTGGCTATTCTGTTTAATGCAGCACCTATTCAAGTCATTTTTATATTTTTTTTCTATTGGAATGTCTACTCTTTTTCTTAGAGATTTGTAGATATCTTTTCTTTTTGTATATTCTAGATTTGAGTTCTTCATTGTATATATATATCACAAATATCTTCTCCCACTCTGAGGCCTGTCTTTTTATTATATTAGACATTATAATTGTATTGTATTGTAACATCTTTGAAAAACAGACGTTCTTGATATTATCATGGTACAGTTAATCATTTTCCCCGTTCTGGTCCTGTTTATGATCATAAGAATATTCTCCCATGCTATCTTCTAAAAGCTTTATTGTTTTACCTTTCATATTTGGATCTATAATACACCTGGAATTGATTTTTGTGTGTAGGGTAAGGTAGAGTCAAGATGCTTTGTTTTTTTCCATATGCATATCCTACTGACCAAGCCCCCTGTATTGAAAAGACCATCCTTTCCTCACTCCATGCATTTCATCTTTGTCCTGGAATCTCTGTTCAGTCCTGCAGGTCTATTTGTCTTTCCTCTCATCATTAACATGCTATCTTGATTACTGTAGCTTTAAGTCTTGACATCTGGTAGGTAAATCCTCCCTTTTCTTCTCTAATAAATTTTATTTTTACTTATTTATTGATGAGAGAGAGAGAAAGAGAGAGAGAGAGAGAGAGAGAGAGAGAGAGAGAGAGAGAGCCATCAATTTGTTGTTCCACTTATTTATGCATTCATTGGTTGACTCTTTATGTATCCTGGCTAAGGATTGAACCAGCAACCTTAGTGTATTGGGATGACACTCTAACCAACTAAGCTACCTGGTCAGTGTCCTGTTCTCTTCTTATTCTTCAAGATTATCTTGGCTATTCTTGGTCCTTCTCATTTTCATTTAAATATTAGAACACCAGATCAATTCATTCTCTCTCTCTCTCTCTCTCTCTCTCTCTCTCTCTCTCTCTCTCTCTCTCTCACACACACACACACACACACACCTGCTGCAAATTTCATTGAATCTGTAGATCTAGTTGGGAGATTTGATACCTTTAAATTATCAAGTCCTCTCTCCATTAAAATATAGCAGATGCACCTGGCCAGTGTGGCTCAGTTGGCTGAGCGTTGTTCCATGAACCAAGAGGTCACCAGTTTGAGTCCCAGTCAGGGCACTTTGGGTTGTGAGTTCAATTCCCAGTAGGAGGCAAGCAGGAGGCAGCTGATCAATGTTTCTCTCTCTCCCTCTCTCTTACCCTCTCTCTGAAATCAATAAAAACATATTAAATTTAAAAAAAGAAAATATAAAAAAGAATTTAAAAAATAAAAAATGAAACATAGCAGATGCTTCTATTTATGTAGGTCTTTTATAATTTCAATGCTTTTCAGTTTAAAAGTCATATGTATTTTGTTTTAATTTTAAGTAATTGATATTTTTGATATTAATAGATAGCTTTAAATCTATAATTGCTTATTGTTTGTATATTAAAATATCAATTTTATAATATTTGATATATCTGCTAACCCCTTCCGGCTTCCCTTTTAAATTTATTTATTTGTCTGGAGAATCTTTTGGTTTTCCTAAGTACACCATTATGTTATCTGTCAATAAAGGCAATATTTGTCTTCCATTTTAATAACCTGTACCTTTCATTTTTTAAATTTCCTTATTATATTGGCTATAACTTCCAGTATAATGTTGACTAAAATGCTTGTCTCATCCATGATCTCAGATGGAAACTTTCAATAATCTATTATTAAGTATGTTTTCTGTAGCTCTAAAATATATATATTATCAAATTTTTAAAATTTGATTCCAGGCCTAATTTTCTAAGATTTTTAAAAAATTTCAAATGAATGTTTGTTTTATAAATGCCTTTTATTCATTTATTGATCTGGTCTTATGCTTGTTCTCTTATGTTATCCTAATATGATGAATTACATTGATGGATTAATTATGAATGTAAAACCAACCCTGCATTATGGAAGTAACCACAACTTGGTTGTCATATATTATTATTTTTTATATATGGTGGGGAAATATTTGGTTACACTTTTTCTATCTATATTTGTGAGAGAGACTGACCTATAATTTCCGATTTTTATAATGTGCTTGTGAGGTTTAGTTTTCAAGGTTATGCTGACATGATAAAATAAGTTGAGGAGTGTTTTCTTTCTTGTTTTTATTTGAAAGACATTAAGATTAATGTTATTTCCTCTTTAAATATTTAGAAAAATTAATCCGTGAAGCCATCTGGAGCTGGGTTTCTTTGGGAAGGTTTTTAATTAGAGATTCAATTTTAAAATTTGATATACATAGTACAATTTCAGGTAGATTCCAGTATCAAAATCCTAAACAGTCAACAGACAAGACATTATAGAGTTAAAATTTTCAGCATGCTTCTATTTGGCTTCTTGAGCTTCAGCTCTTCATAAATGCTCTGAGAGGAAGTGTTGAGCTCACTGCTATGCTTCCCTCTGTTGGAGATTTTGGTCCCTCAATTGTGCACTGCTTTGGAAGCCCCAAACTATGATTTTTATCTCCCCAGCTCTGTGAAGTTTTTGAGAACTTTCCTGGCATTTCTGCTCTTGACAGCTGTCCTTTGCTTGGGTACCTTGCACATGTTATGGGGAAAAGAGAGAGGAGAGTGTTGGCTCATCTCTCTGTGGTCCCCTTCTCACTGGGATCTTGACTCCTCACATACTGGCTGCTTCAGAAACTCTCTCATCACTTCAAGCAGATTTATTTTTGTATTTTAATTATCTTTTCTACCTTTTCTTGGCATAAATGTTGGCCTGCTGCAAGGTACTCAAGATAGATAGAAATCGACATTTGAATATATCTTTTTATTATTATTAATTTCACACTTGATCTGACTTTCCCATTTAACCAATTGACTAAAGGCCTTGGTTAGTAAGAGATAAGAGATATACCACTATGATGATGATAGCAATAGTAATAATAGCTGCTCAACATTCATGGATAAGTCACTGGTGCAGGACTATGTGTTACCTTCTTCCTATGTACTCTCTCATGTCTATCCTCCTGGGAAGTAGGTACTATTAGTCTCATTTTTTGGGGGGAGAAACTGAACTCATAGTTATCTGCTTATACTCACAAGGCTAGAATGGCTGTAATAAAAGATGAGACCATGCTACCTGATACCATGGGGGAAATGGACTTCTTGCCTAAAGAAATGGGAGATTTTAGTTCCAGAATACCTTATTTCCCTCCATCTGAAATTTGTTATTTCATATATTCTATGTTCTTATAAAAAGGGGATGCATCTTACAGTAGATGTCAAAAGAAACTTGTCAGCTGCCAGTACTGCAGCCCGCTGTGACAAAGCTGTCGTTTCCAGCACACGCACAACCTTCCTCCACTCATCTGATTGCCACTTCAGTTGCATTATTGGATTTGATGGCACCTTATAGCGATGACTCCTACTTTATGTTGTCCCCTTCATGAAGCTTCCTCAAAAAGTATGCAAGGAGCCCTCGCCGGTTTGGCTCACTGGATAGAGCGTCGGCCTGCAGACTGAAGGGTCCCGGGTTCGATTCCGGTCAAGGACATGTACCTTGGTTGCAGGCGCATCCCCAGTAGGGGGTGTGCAGGAGGCAGCTGATGGATGCTTCTCTCTCATTGATGTTTCTAACTCTCTATCCCTCTCCCTTCCTCTCTGTAAAAAATCAATAAAATATGTTTTTAAAAAAAGTATGCAAGGATTAGTAGTGAAACAGGAACTCGCTGAATTCTCTCAGGTTTTCTCTCATCAGGAAATGCCACTAATGCAGTTGAAATTGTCAGATATCCTGGAATTCAGCACAGATTCGTCAAAGACAACCACGGTTGGTATGACTGATTCATGTGTCATGAAGAACATCAAAGCGCCCACTGCATAGCCGTCCAAAGCTTCCAGTGGACTTCTAACTTCCAGGAATGTTATACTTCAACGAAGGAAACAACAGAACAATTCATTTAGCCAAATAGGAAATGCAAACAAAGTCCTGTGTTCTTTGATATTCCTGAAAGTTACTCTGTTAGTCAAAGGTTCCCAAAAGGTCAAGATCAAAGATTTGATCATGAGAATTACAGCCTGTTTGTTAAGATGCAGGCCAAGCACCAAACTACCTGCCTTTCAAAAGCCAGAGAATGTGGGTTGCTTCTGTCAGTCTGACGTCCTCAATTGTGCAGGGGGAAATCACAGCACCTACCTAGTGGAATTGTTATGAGGATCAAATAAGTCAGTTCAAATAAATGCTAAGAGGGATGTTTGACAAGAGGCAGGTGCCCAATAAATGTTAACCATTAGGATAAACAGCACACCACTCCCAATATGCTTGATGTGACTGCCTAACATGATACAGAAAAATATTTGTATTCTGAATGTAAAGAGGCCCTATGGGCAAATTTTGAATGTGATGTTGATGGAGCAAGGGATATAAAAATATATGGATTGATGTATGCTATTGTCGGCCACTAAAGGTTTTATTTGTTATTGTTTTTGCTTACTCTTAATGTTGTGTTTCTTTTTCTTTTCTTTTTTTTTTTTTCAGGGCTGGTGCTAAGTTATTCCAATAACTGAAATCTGTCAACCATTCTTCATCACCAGCACTGTGGTCTATGCCTGGGCTATCCCAGTCTCTCCTCCTCCTTCTCCTTCTCCTTCTCCTTCTCCTTCTCCTTCTCCTTCTCCTTCTCCTTCTCCTTCTCCTTCTCCTTCTCCTTCTCCTTCTCCTTCTCTTCTCCTTCTCCTTCTCCTTCGCCTTCTCCTTCTCCTTCTCCTTCTCCTTCTCCTTCTCCGTCTCCTTCTCCCTTCTCCTTTCACCTTCTCCTTCTCCTTTTCCTTCTCCTTCTCCTTCTCCCTTCTC
>NW_005871151.1:3868467-3880231 GCF_000147115.1 Myotis lucifugus | reverse complement strand
CTCCTCCTCCTCCTTGCTCCTCCTCCTCCTCCTCCTCCTCCTCCTCCTCCTCCTCCTCCTCCTCCTCCTCCTCCTCCTCCTCCTCCTTCTTCTTCTTCTTCTTCTTCTTCTTCTTCTTCTTCTTCTTCTTTCTTCAATTTTTAATTGATTTTTAGAAAGAGAGGAAGGGAGAGGAAGAGAAAGAGAGAACATCTATATGAGAGCGAGACATTTATCAGCTGCCTCCTGCACGGCCCCTACCAGGGATTGAGCCTGAAACCTGGGCATGTGCCTGGCAAGGCATGTGCTCTGTAAGCTTTCATGGGATATGCACAACCAACTGAGCCACACTGGTCAGGGTTGTCTGGCTTCTTTTGCTCAACATTATGTGTATGAGTTATCTATATCACGCATGTCTTGTAATTCTTTTTTTATTGCTGTATTGCAGTCTATTGTCTGAATATGCCACCATTAATTTATCCATTGTACTACTGATAGATCACTGGGTTGTTTTCACTGTGGGGCCGTATAACAAATAATGCTGCTATGAACATTCTTTTGTATGTCCTCTGGCAGGCCTATGCACTGACTTCTCATGGGTATATGACCAGGAGTGCAGTTGTCACCACTGCAGCAATTTGGCAACTATGTACTTGGCAAAATATGTTTTTTCATACTATGTTTTGTCAAATGCATAGTTTCCCAATTTAAAAAATGCAAGAATTAATGTAGTGTTGGGGGAGCTTGTGTCTCTCTTCTATGAAGAATCGGCCAGCGTTCTGGACTTCACCTTTGTTTCTTTTTCACTAAGTGTTTGTGGACTGCAAAGATTCACAGAAGTAGATGGGTACAAAAGGGCTGTAAAGAATTTATGGGGCAGGGGTGTTTTGCAGAGGGGCAGGTCTCTTTTCTGGCACCACACTGAGAAGTGCTGACCTCAGCCCTATGGTCTTCGGATTTAGATCCTGTCCAGCTGTCCAAGCTGCTCCACCCACCCCCTCCCTTTCCATTCTCCTCCTTGGCCCTGTGCATTTCAATCCATTCTCACTTTCTGGAGGGAATGGGATCCAGGGAGGAGTTTATAAGTACAAAAATCTCCATCAATTTGTCTCCTGAGACTGAAGGTTTTCTCCAGACCCTGCTGTGCTCCAATCAGCAGGGTTGGAAGGCGACAGACCTAGCTGCAGGGGGTTGTTTGTTATGCCTGGTCCAGAGCTAGCTAGCAGCTGGATTTGGCTGACTTAGAATTAGCATTTGGGTAGAGATAGAAAGATCTCTGTGATCAAGTCCATCTCCTGCTTTGGTGTGACAGTGACAAGCTCCATTATGACTTCTCTCTTCTTTGGTTAAGCAGGAGCCCTGCAATCATACACCCAACCCTGGTTGCCAAGGCCTCACTTGCACCGGGGCACAGGGATCCTAAGTGCTTGGGGACACATTCAGAGGCCAGAGGAAGTTGCGAACATTTCTTCTTCTCAGATGGCTTTTAGGCAATACTGAGGCTCCCTTTCCTGGGCGTCTGGAGTCTTCTCTCCTTTAGTTTCCCTCTCTCCTCCCTGTTATACCCTCTTTTCCAGGGATCCACCTTTCACCCTTCCCTGTTATACCCTCTTCTCCTGGGATCTGCCTTTATTATGAGCATCTCAGCCAGGGAGTAACATTTTCAGCACCCTCCTGCCTCCCTTACCACGTCCTCATGTTGATCTCAGGTATTACCAAGATCAGCCACAAGATAAAGACCCAAAGATCTCTTGTTAAAGCAGGTTGTTGCCTCTAAAGCACCACTCAATTCATTTTTATCCTAGAATGCTCTTCCCCACCAAGCTTGAGAATTGGTTGGAGTGGGTAAGAGAGTCAGAGAGCTCACACTAGAGACTTCTTTATAAATATTTTAAAAGAATTTAAGGCCAGATTTATTGAGGTAGACTTTTATGCATAGTAAAATGTACCCTTTTTGGACTACAGAGCAATGAGTTTTGATAAATGTATGCAGTTATGTAATCACTGCCACAGTTGAGACATAAGACATTTCCATCTTTCTAAGGTGACTTGGGGTCCCAGCACAGACCATTCCTTCCTGCAGCCCCCAGAGACCCAGAGGGGACGTCAGTGTCTCCAAAGCACTCGGCTTTCCCTCTGAATCCAGATGTTTTTGGTGGAACCCACTCTTCTTGGAGGACCCTGATGTCCTGGGTAGACCCAGTTTTCCTTGGAGGAACCCAGTGCCCCTGGTGCATCACTATGTCCCTGGGGGACCCAAGTGTCCCTGGGGGATCCAGGTGTCTGTGGTGGGCTTTGAGACCTGGTGGCCCTGGGACAACCCAGTGTTTCTGGAGGATCCAGGTGTCCTTCGAGGACCCTTGTGTCTTGGAGGAACCAAATATCCCCAGGGAACCTAGTGTCCCTGTGGATCCCTCTGTCTCTGGTGAATCCAGGTATCCCTGGAGGATCATGGTGTCCCATGGTGGATCCCAGTGTCCCTTGTAGATACAGGTGTCCATGAGGAACCCCAGTGACCTGGTGGATCCTGTTTTCCCTGGTGGGTCTGGGTCTGTTATTTATAGTGCAAATGCTCCCTCAGAAGGTGATACTAGTGGGCCCTGCATGTTTGACTATGGGGATAGGTCTCTCTTTCTTCCAGTTGGGAGGCACTGAGGGAGTGTGAGTTGAGGATGCTGTGGCTGGTGCTGAGCACGTAACTTAGCCTCAGGGATGAGGTTCTGGTTGGAGTGTCAGAAGCTGAGACCTGGGTCCAGAGGAGAAACTGGGAGAAGCTGCAGGGGGTGAACCAGAGCTGGGTGTGGATGGGGTGGGGGAGACCAAAACCAGAAACCACAGTGCAGGAGCTCAGCACTCAATGTGGAGTCCAGCTGGGCCCGTCTTAATGTGTCAGTAGTGTCACCTGACTGATGAAATATGGGCTAGGATCAGGAAAGAGGGCATGAAAGCAAGCGGTCTGGGCACTGCAGACTTGCTGGTTTCCGGTTGTGTGCATGTGTGTGTGTGCGCATGTATGTATATTGGGAGCTGGTGACAGGATGCTATTACCTCTTGAGACATCTTAGCTAACTCACATTCTCAGCTGTGGGAAGCTTGGAGCCTCTTCTCTTCGTGCACGGGGGAGCCCCCCTGCCGCTTCACCAGCAAGCCGGTGCTGCAGCCCCAGAGCATGTGCTGGGGGGCTGACACCCGGGCCCACGCTCAGCTCACGGCCGGCCGCCGGCTGGGGCAACCACACATTCTTAGACGCTCTATGTCATGGAAAGAAAGGTGAAGTGCTCCGTCTGCTCGGCTCTCCCAAACATTACCACTCCAGCAACAAAAGGGGGGCCACGGTGGTGAGAGACTTTCTTCTCCTGGCGGCCAGGGAGAGTCTTTCAGATGCTGGAATCCACGGTGCTGTTAAGTTTGAGGAATTTTTCAAATCATCGTCCTGTAGAAGCATCTGCTAACCACCCTTCTGCACGTGGTCCTGGTGCAGCCTGAGTCCGAGGAGAGAGACTGGGCAGGTGCTGCTTTCATGGAATTGTGCACCAGAGACCAGAGCACGCTTCCTTTCCCGTCGCTGTTTGCTTTAATGGATCAACACGGTCAAACCTCCAGCCCCTGCTAGGCGAGGTGTGTGAGAGAGAGCAGGGAGCAACATCGACATAGTCTCTGCCCTTGTGAGCCCACGACCTTGCAGAAGTGGGCTCCCACCGAGTGCCAGGCCCTGAGGGAGGCGCTAGGAGGAGCTCCAGTTGGCCAGGACTGATCAGTTGCTTCTGTGGTCCTAATGAACGACTTCTCCATGCCTGTGCCCTTTGTGAAATACCCCTCTTGGTCTGTTCAGGCTTCTATAACTAAAACACCACAAACCGAGTGGCTTATGAACACCAAACATTTATTCCCAAGTTCTGGAGGCCAAGGTCATGGTGCAGGTCGATTCAGTGTTTGGTGAGGCCACTCTTCTTGGCTCATACGTGGAAGGGTCCAGGGAGCTCTGGGGTGGGGGGTCTCTTCTATAAGAGCATTAAACTCATTTCTGAGGCCTCCATGCCCCTGACTCAAGCACCTCCCAAAGGCCCCATCTCCTAAGGCTATCACCTTGGGGGTTAGGTTTCAACATGAGAATTTTGGGGTGGGGGACACAAACATTAAGATCATAGCAATGACTTTGTAGCCCCTTCCATCATGAGGTGATGCCTATTTGCCCAGCTTTGGATCTGGGCTGACCTCGTGACTTGTTTTGGCTGATAGAAAGTGAGGAAGTGACAGAAGCACTTTGCTCTGCCAGTGCCTCTGCCAGCAGCAGTGGGCCACCGAGGTCACTGACTGCAGGCCCTGTCACCCCACTGGCATTGCTGGCGGTTTCAGTGGTGTTGGAGGGGCTGTGACTAGTCCAGGGTGAGTAGCAGCTTCCTGACCCTGTGCTCTTCCGACCTTTCCAACGCCTTTATAACCATCTCCCTGCTTTAATTTGTTCCGTCCTCGAAATACTTAAGGGAGTTTCTGAAAGAGACCTGGAAAAGCCCCCAAGAGGGAGTAAGGACTTAGTGGGAGTTGAGATGGGTGGGGCAGATCCAAACCCAGACAGAACCTGTCCTGGATCTTGGAGCTCTGGGGTGCTGATATTTTTCCTGCAAAGTGGGAAGTCCTCTTCTGATGGGAAATGTTGGGCCTGAATGAAATGGAAGGGAAAAGAAAGCTCCAGGGGGAGTGGGGCAGAGCACTAGCCTGTCTTGAACTTGGAGTTGGTTCCTTACCCGTCCCTCCACCTGATCCGTCTGCTTAAGGGTTAGAAGGCCTTGCATGGAAACAGAAATCCATCTTAATGGTTGGCGATGTTTGTGTTGGGTTGTGCAGGCGTTGCCACCGGTGGAGGTAGTGGCTAGAAATCAGGAGGCTGGCAGGACCACAGCAGGTATGTACTGTTGCCTTAGAGTTTCACTTTGGAGCAGGGAAGGGAAGGTGTGGAGAAAGAGGCAGAGACCACGTGTTTTGAAGATTTAAATTCATTCTGGTGTGTATTTCTAATGCATTTCAATTTCTTATGCCCTCTGGTCACTCTAGTGCATCTAGAGCAGTGATGCCATTTAACAAAAAAAAAAAATCAACCAAAAAAATGAGTTCGCGTGTCATAGGTTCGCCATCACTGATCTAGGGCATGTTTTCATTGTCTCTTCATTTTAGCACGCAGTTCTGTTGATGGAGGAGATAGACGGTTGGTTAGGGTGTCTTTCAACTCTGTGCCAATCCTCATGATATTATTGGATTTTGGCTAAGGACCTGGGTTTTAGCCTTAGTGTGGATTGTCTTTGTGTACACAGAGATGAGATGAGGCCCAGGCCGCAGACCTGAGCACTTTGAAATAATTGTCCTCCTCAATCTGCACATTATGATCACGTGGGGGAAAATTTAAAAATATCCACACGTGGGCCCAGCTCTAGAGATTTTGATTCAATAAATCATGCACGGGGTCTGGCCTTCAGCACTCAACAAAATCTATCCCCAGGGGATTTTAATGTGCTGTTGGGACCAGAAACGAATCCCTTAAGCCTTGGCCCTTATTCTTGTTTTAAAAATGCTGCCAGTTCCCCTCGTCCCTGCCTGGAAGGATGGCTCTCTTCCTGGAAGAGCAGTCTCACCTTCCTCCACCTTCCTGTAATGCTTCAAGCTTCTTCAAATACCTCGCCTCCAAAACTCTGCCAAAAGCCCATGATGACAACTTGTCCCCCAATAAAGGGTGTCTTTTACTCTCCAGTTAGTGATTCTAAAAATAGCCAACAGTACTGAGCACTCACCGTGTACCAGGTGTTGCTTCAAATGCTTTCTGTGTATTAATCAAATATTCTTAAAATACCTCACCTCCAGAATCTCTGCCAAAAGCCCCATGATGACGCTTATCACGATACACTGGAATAAACGTTACGTGAATGTGGTCTCTCTCTGTTTCTTCTCTCTCTCAAAATATTTTATTGTGCTGAACTCACCTTTTCATTTAAAGGAAGACTTTAGGGCTTCTCGTTGGCATATTCAAATTGCCAGCATCACTACAGTTGCACTTGGGGCCACTAAGTAAAATACCGTAAGGGTGACTTGAGCACAAGCATTGCAGTACCAGAGCTGAGCCAGCTACTAAGAGAGAACAGGTAGGTAGTATATGCAATGTGGATACGCTGGACAAAGGGGTGTTTTACACCCTGGGCGGAAAGGAGCTGGATAGTTCGAGGTTCCATCATGGTACTCAGAATAGTGCACAATTTAAAACATATGGATTGTTCATTTCTGGAATTTTCCATTTGATACTTCTGAACCACAGTTGACCATGGGTTACTGAAGCTTCGGAAAGTGAGACCACAAATAAGGGGGGAACTACTGTATTTGATTCAGCTTACTTGTGGGCCCTGCCCCGCTGCGTCATACACTCCCTTGTTCCAATAACAGTGGCTCTGCCAATGCCAGCTCAGAGTAGGGCCTTTAAACATTCTTATTATTTCTATCCATATGTATTTTGAAAACCCTATATAATCCTTGCAGAATCATTTCCCCCCCTGAATTGTGTTTCAGAGCTAGGATTAGCAAAGTTTTTCTATAAAAGGCCAGATAATACATATTTCAGGCTGTGTAAGCTACATGGTATATTGGTTTTCTATGCTGAGTAACAATTTATCACAAACTTAGCAGCTTTAAATGACACACATTTATTATCTCACAGATTCAGTGACCAGGGTCTGGGCATGGCTCACAGATTCAGTGACCAGGGTCTGGGCATGGCTTGGCGGGGTCTTCTGCTCAGGGTCTCACAATTACAGTGTCAGCATTTTGAAAAACCCTAACTTAACTCTGGTGCCGTGTCACATATAGAAATTTTTTTGATATTTGCAACCATAGTAAAACAAAGACTTATATTTTTGATATTTATTTTATATATTTAAGTGCCATTTAACAAAGAAAAATCAGCCAAAAAAATGAGTTCGCGTGTCACCTCTGACACGCATGTCATAGGTTCGCCATCACTGGTCTAGTGGGTGGCTGGGCTGCATTCTCACCTGGAGTCTGGACTTGAGAAGAAGCCACACCCAAGTTCACATGGTGGTTGGCAGAATTCATTTCCTTGTGGTTGTAGGACTGAGGCCCTCTCTATAGGCAGTTCACATAATAGCAGTTTGCTTCTTCAAGGCCAGACGGAGTCTCTCTCTCTCTCTCTCTCTCTCTCTCTCTCTCTCTCTCTCTCTCTCTCCAATCAGATAAGACAGTCTTACATAAAGGGATACAATCAAAGGAGTGATATTGCATCACTTTTGCCATGTGATGTAATTCAATCAAGGAAGTAGCAGACCATCACTTTGCTGTAATCTATTGGTCAGAAGCAAATCATAGATTCTACCCACACTCAAGTGGAGGAGACTGTACAAGGGTATGACTCACAGCAGGGGTCACCTCAGGTTATATTATCTTCATAAGATCTATCACAGGTATTAAACTCTGCCTTTGTAATACAGAAGTAACCATAGATGACATGCAAACAGTGAGCATAGCTATGATTCAATAAAACTTTATTTATAAAAATAGGCTGAGGACCAGGTTGGGCTCATGAATTGTAATAGTTTGCCAACACCTGATCTTTAGAGTGATACTGTTGGTCTGCACCAAGAAATTTTTTTTATGAGGATATTATTTACCACTTTATTTAACATTCCCTTTATGATAAATCTTGGAATAGATTTTTTTTCTGGTAGCTGTGCTTTTCTGGAGCAAATGGCTGGTTTTAATCTCATGAACACTATAATTAAAAAAAATTGAAGTAAAATATACTAGCAATAAATGTTGCTAAATACTGAATTTCCTTCTTCACTTTAGTTGCTAGGAATCTCAGAAGCAAAGTATAACCATCTATGCTGAGTGTAAAGGACTCCACAGAATACATTTTCTGTATTTGCCTCATTCCTGGCTCTGTTTAATGTCCCAATCTTGATTTCTCTTCTTTCATGCTGATGTAATTCATGTCATCTTGCTGTATTGTGTGTGCTTAAATCCTACTAGTAAATCCTCTCTTCATAACTTGAGGAAACATTTTCTAAATTTATCTTTATTGTTGAAAGTATTACATATGTCCCCTTTGTTTTTTTCCCATTGACACACCTTCCACCCTGCACCTGCCCCTCCCAGGCCTTCACCACACTATTGTCTGTGTCCATGGGTTATGCATATATGCATATAAACTCCCTGGTTAATCTCTCCATCCTCACCCCTACCCCCATCTTCCCTCTAAAATTTGTCAGTCTGTTCCATGCTTCTATGTCTCTGGGTCTATTTTGTTCATTTGTTTATTTTGTTCATTAGATTCCACATATGAGTGAGATTATGTGATACCTTTCTCTGACTGGTTTATTTCACTTAGCATAATAGTCTCCAGGTCCATCAAGTTGAGGAAAGTTTTGATAAAAGAATAAAGAATTGTCTTTTAGAATGAATGGTGTATTGGAATAAGAATAACCTCAATATTCAGATTAAGATAAATAGTAATTCAGTGGAAGGACATTCAAGTTCTCTTTTTATGATATTTAACCCAAGGAGAGAGCTGACAAATTCTTGTACAGGGAATATTGCTGGTTTCTCCTCAT
Source organism: Myotis lucifugus (assembly GCF_000147115.1). Lineage (NCBI taxonomy): Eukaryota > Metazoa > Chordata > Mammalia > Chiroptera > Vespertilionidae > Myotis > Myotis lucifugus. Next base: position 3,871,646 of record NW_005871151.1, on the reverse strand, counting down.
TTATTCTGAGGTTTGGTTTGGAGGAGAAGAGTAATACCAGTTCATGGACATCACAGGCTGTACCAGGCTGCACCTGGGTGGGGCTGGACTGGGGCAGGGATTATGGCTTAGTGTTTCTAGACCCATGAGATCACAAGCTTCATCCTACAAGGGTGCCATTGTGCCTGGCGCCTCACTGGTGATTTCACTCCAAGATTGCTTGCCGCCTGGGGAAGGCAGCTGTAAAACAGTTCTCCAGTGAAATCATCGGACCCAAACTGCAGCTGTCAGCCTTGCTCTGCACACCCAGGTCGCTGCCTCATCTCCCATGGAGGTGCTGAGGGGTGAGCAGACTACCTTAGTCAGCAGTGGTGATGCTGAGCTTGCTGGCCCAACAGGCCTAAGGTAGCTGAGTTCAGGTGACCTCCCCAGAGAAACCCAGCCCTTCTGAAGGAACTGGATCATGAAACAAAGGGCAAAGGATTCTAGGATGCCCTAGATTAATCTGGGGCTTTTTCTTGGGGGTGATGTGCATTCCTGAAGTGCCTCCTGAAGAGCCTAGCACAGTGCTTGACATATAGTATAAATGAACCAAAAATGAGCTAATTTAGGGAAGCATATTTCTTTTATTCAGCAAATATGCATGGATTTGCCTAGAGAGGTAGCATAGCATAATGCTTAAGAGCAAGAGCTCTGATGCCAGGCTGCCTGGTTCAAATCTTGCCTCTGACACTAACTAACTGTGTGACCCTGGACACATTTCCTGGCTCCTCTGTGTTTCCTTACAAATAAATGAGGATTAAGACAGATGCTGCGTGTCTGTTATGTTCCTGCTTTCTCTCCTGGTTTGCTCTCCCTGGGATAAGCTAGCTGCCATGTCATGATGACATACTCAAGCAACCCAATGAAGACATGCAATTAGTGAAAAGCCTGAGACCTCTTGCCGAAGGCCATGTGAGTGAACTATCTTGGAACCAAGTCCTCAAGCCCCAGTCAAGGCCCTACCAACAACTATAAACCTACTTTTGCCCCACCCTGTATGTAGACTTATTTTTTTTTAAAAGAAGCCACTGTGAAGAAATTAAATATACTTGCTTTATTTAAAATGATTTTATGTTGTGAGGATTTACTCATATTATTATTATTAAATAAAGTATAAGATCATGGCATAGGGTATTTGAATGCACCACAATTGATTTGACCAGTCTCCTATTGATGGATGGTTAGGTTATTTTTTACTTTTCACTCTTATAAATATTACTAGGGTTGATGTGAAAAGGGTCTCCAAGAATCATGCGTGGTGAGTTTTATGGTCTGGTGATTCTGAGTAAGGATTTGAGGGGTGTGTAGAGGCAGGAGTATGTATAAGAGGCGGTAGATTGAGCCCTAACTACCCAGTATATTGGTTACATCATCTCTGGTATTTTCTGAGACATTCCTGATTTGGAACATTCTGCCTCCTTGGGGCCATATATCCTGAGTTTTTGTTTGGAAAATATTATCACCCCTCCATGCCATGAACTTCACACTTCAGCAACACTGACTTGCTTTTCACATCCCACACCTGCTATGCTGTTCTCACTTCCCTGCCTTTGCGTGTGCTGAACCCTCAGCCTGGAATGCCTCCCCCTCCATTTTATCTGTCTACCTCCTTTTCACCATTCTTTGACTCATCTGACTTCTCCAGCAGGTTTTCCTAATCTTGCTCCACCCCAGACTGGTTTGGGATCCTTTTCTTCACATTCATAGAGGCCTATGCTTACTTCTTTCACTGAACTAGCATTTTATGGCTCTTACCCACTCAGTCATGAGCTCCTCAAGGGCAAATGATCATGGATCAAACAAACAAACAAACAAAAACTCTATTACTTCATGTAATGACTAGAATACTTTGGATTTTGAGCAAAATTTTAGTGAAAGGATAAATAAACCAATGAGCTCCAATGAAAAAATGTCCATGCAGCTGAATTGTTCTAGGGCTGGGGTTTGGCTGGACAAAGGTAGCCCATTTGGGCAAGGAAATTGAAATTGCCTAGAGGGTTGAAGTGGTGGAACATGGTGTGTATGCTGGATAGGAGGGAAGGGAAGACAGGAAAGGCTGATAGAGTAAATTCAGAGGAATCAAGGACTGGAGGGTTCTGTGGATTTGAAGGACAGGTATGTGGTGACAGTAATGCCAGGTCTGGACTGATAGGTAGTGGTTCTCAAACTCAACTGTGCATAAACATCACCTAGGGAACTTGTTAATCCCATGTATCTCAGCACACAAACGGTGGTGTCACCAGGAATCATCATTGGTCAATAATCCAGATTTCTAAGAACCTTTCTTAGGGATTCTGAACCAGTAAGTTTGAGGTGGGGTCTGGGATGTCGTATTTAACAAACATCTCAGGAAGTTCTCATTCAAAGGGTCTGTGCACCACCTTTGGATAACTTCTGAAATGTGAGGCTTTGTGCAAAAAGTGAGGTCTCTGATTTTAAGGTTTCAGAAGTGGAGCCATCCCTCCTGAAGCCAAGGTTTAGATGTGGCCACAAGAATTCATGACTGGAGCCGGAGTGTAGGGGAAGTAGGTGGGAAAAGGCCAAAGTATGGAAAAGATCATCCATGTGACAGTCACTCAGGTTGGTGGAAGGGATTAGGGGGAGGAAGGACTCCGTGCCATGTACCAGAATCTTCCATGAAGGAAGGGGACTTACCAGAGGGATGGTAGATGATCTCCATGATGGAGTGGAACCTTTACAAACTAACCACTGCAGTTCTTGGGTATGAATGCCCAGTGATGCTGTGGTGAGGAACCTGTGTGTGACTGAGGAGAAGAGAGAGGTATATTTTGGCACCTTTTTCTTACCAGCATTCCCAAGTCTCCAGGCCTGCCAGGGCAGGGGTGAGGCAAGTGACTGCAAAGTGGTACAAAAGGCCACAAGAGCATAATCATGGGCACAGATAATACAGAATTGACAAAGACCACTTAGCATTCAGATTAGAAAAGAGGCTTTAGAAGCACCTATGAATCCCAGGACACAAACAGTGGTGTCAACAGGAATCACTGTTGGTCAGTAATCCCAGTATCTCCAGCCTGGCTTCTTTGGAGATTTGAGGTGCCTCCCAAAAATTGTTCCCAGCCAGCAATTAAGAGCTGCTGGGATAATAAGACAGGCTCATTCCTGGGGACATGAGACTCCTCTGATGGTCACCTTGC
>NW_005871151.1:3820187-3867195 GCF_000147115.1 Myotis lucifugus | reverse complement strand
CCCTTCCCACCCCAGTTGCTTTTATACAATCCTGCTTTATTTTCCTCAGAGCACTAACCACATGAGAAAGCTACGTGACTTACTCGTCCACGAATTTATTGTCTGTCTGTCCCAAAAGAATGTCAACTCCATGAGAATAGCCTGCTTTCTGATTTGTTTTGATTCTGTATCCTCAACACTGAGAACAGTGCTAAGCACAGAGCAAGTGCTTAATAAGGGTTTATTGACTGAATAAGATCAATCAACAACAAAAGTAAAGCAGGTCTAAATGAAAATGTTACTCAATGGAGAAGAGTTGAGTCAAGCATTTGTGTTACATGTAACAACGTATTTTGAATCCATTACCTTAGAGGAAACCTACTTTCTCTTGCCATAAAATTGGACTTAAAGGAAAAATTCATTAAAAATATTTGAAGGCTTGATTCAGGATGGGTAGGACTTGTTGCATATGTCTACAGTTAGGTTTTCATCAGGGAAATTAAAGGGGAATTGAAGTAACATTTGGTAGAGACCTGCTTGGGGCTAGTGCTGTACTGGGGTTGTGAAAAATAATAAGTGGCACTTTATGGGCTTACATGTTCATATGCTCCCTGGTACACATGTGACATCCCTCATGTAAATTAATCCCCACACTGACCCTACAAAGTTGGCACTGTCATGGACCTCATTGTGCAGAAGAAGAACCAAGGTCCTGAGAAACCATAGCCAGTAATGGCTGGCGCTGAGGCTTTAATCCTATTGTCTTTGATTCCAAAGCTCCTCATTATGCCTGCACAGCTACCAGTAATTGCCTGTTCACAAGGGTGAGGCCAAGTACTCAGGCTTTAGGTAAAGGCATGTTTATCAACCGAGATCAGAATCCAAAGTCTCTGCTCCTTACCTTGGGCCACATAGGCTAATTAACAGCTTTGATTATCCACTACCTTTAGTTTCTGGGTTGTTCTCCTAGGAGCAGATGTCAGTATGACCATGTGATTGCTTCATCTGTTGCCAACAAACCAAAAGCCTGGGACAGTTTTTGTTGACTCATGGGGTGTGATGTTACTCAGCATTGGAGTAATATGGGCCATTTACAAGGACACCTCAAATGTTTATTGCACGCCCACGAATTGTCTGATGTTCACAGTAGAGTGTAAGGCTTGTTCTATGGGTCCTGGAGTCAAATAGAACTGGGTTCGAATCCCGACTCTATCACTTATTAGCTGTGAGACAGTCTTTTTGAAGCCTCCCTTTTTGTATCTGTGTGTGCAGAAAACAGAAGTTGCCTATCTCACAGCTTGTGATTCGTTGTGATCATGTGCTCCACGTGGTGCCTATAGCTAGCCCCTGTAAGCATTAGCTATTGGTGATATTTTTATTATCAATATTGTACCAAACTTGAGGACTGTCCTGGACCAGACTGGAGGAGAGGACTGGAAACAGGGAAGGTATTTGCAGTCTGACTACTTAGGGAGGCTTTAGATGAATAAGACCGAGTCCCGAGTGCTCATGGTTTCTACATTTATACAATAGCAATAGTAATACGCGCATGGGTGTAAAATTTCAATGAAAACACCTATACAGATAATGATAATTATGGCTAATGTTTACTGGACACTTAATATGTTCTAGGCATTGTCCACGCTGTAAACACTCTGGCGTAGGTGCTGTTATACATCCATTTTAAAGATGAGGGGCTGGGGGTAAGTGTATGTGTGGGCTATCACAGGGGTTAATTAAGTATTTATGAGATGCTGAGATCTTTCAGCAGAAGAGACTTTTCATTGTCTGGTACACAATAGGTGTTCAGTAAATTTTTATTGTTGAGAATCAGAGGCTGGTAAACTTTTTCTGTGAAGGGTCCCACGGTAAACATGTTGGGCTTTGTGTTCCACATGGTCCCTGTGGCACCTTCTCAACTCTCCCATTACAGAGCAAAAGCGGCCATAGGCAGTACAGAAATACATGAACGTGGCTGTGTTCTAATAAAACCATTCCTAAGAACAGTGGCAGATAGATTTGGCTGCAAGCTGGTTGCCTAGCTCTCATGTCAATGCTGATGCCCATAGACAGTGCTGTTTGTTCCGTGCATACTCTGTGCTAGGTACTATTCCAAGTACTTTCATGCACTATGTCCTGAGACACCAATGAGGAATGTAGGCTCATTCATCCAGGACTGTGAGACTCCAAAGCTAAGGCAGTGATGGCGAACCTATGACACCTCTGACACACGAACTCATTTTTTTGGTTGATTTTTCTTTGTTAAATGGCATTTAAATATATAAAATAAATATCAAAAATATAAATCTTTGTTTTACTATGGTTGCAAATATCAAAAAATTTCTATATGTGACATGGCACCAGAGTTAAGTTACGGTTTTTCAAAATGCTGACACACTGAGCTCAAAAGGTTTGCCATCACTGGACTAAGGAGACAATGTTAAGGATTTTTGTACATTATCCCGATGAAAGTATAAGTTAACTCTAGAGCAGTGGTTCTCAACCTGTGGGTCGCGACCCCTTTGGCGGTCAAACGACCCTTTCACAGGGGTCGCCTAAGACCATCCTGCATATCAGATATTTACATTACGATTCATAACAGTAGCAACATTACAGTTATGAAGTAGCAACGCAAATAATTTTATGGTTGGGTCACAACATGAGGAACTGTATTTAAAGGGCCAGAAGGTTGAGAACCACTGCTCTAGAGCCATACTATTCAAAGTCTGGTCCATGGACCAGCCGCAGTCGCAGCATCTAAGAGCTTATTAGAAATGCAGACTGTTGGGGTCCTCCCCAGACCCCCAGAATCAGACTCTACATTTTCACAAGACTCTCAAGTGAGTCTCATGCATGTTAAGATTTGAGAAGCAAAACAACAAGACAAAAACCCAAACAATGTTCAATAGCCTGAATGTTTAGCTTTTGTGAGTAATTTGGTTCATCATCATAATATGGCTGAGCTCTCATTCGTCTTGTGGGTGTAAACCTACTGTCAGAAGGTCAAGAGAGGCAGGAACACCTCTCTTATGAGGAAAGATAACTTTAGGTGCCAAATAGAAGCTTTATTACCTAACAACCCTTGGAAGCTACTTGGGAAAATGCAGCCAAAGATTTCATGATCTTTAACTTAAAGGCATTAAAAGTATGCAAGGTGAGCTGGTCAGTTTCACAAAGTGGGGTTAGAATTCGGTTGTTTACACAGAGATTAAATCCCAGGTTGAAATTTCTCAGAAGTTCCAGTGGAGCCAAGAGTATTGATTGGCTTCTTTCTTTGACAGGAACAGAGGTGGTAGCCCCTGCAAACAGCCTCTCCTTGCTGGGGCTTAATCTGATGGACAGTCAGCTCAGCCCACAAAGGGCAGCGAGGAATCGCTCTGCTAACAAGCTCCCTGCCCTGCAGTCTCTGTTACAATGTTGACTGACAGGGGCACAATTAACAGGGGATTGATTTATTGAGCTGGAATGCTCCAGCCCCCCTAATCTCAGCATCTCTCTGCTTCGTGCAATCGCCATTTCCAAACAAGAGTCAGCCTACACAAATGAAACCCTGGTGATCGCCGGGGAACCAAAGACACTCTTAGTTTAGCAAAGGTAGCTCAGCCCTAGAAGCCCATAAAGAAAAACCACATAAAAGACGTCCTTTCCTGCACCAGGCCCTGGATAAGGATCTGGAATCCAGCAGGGAAGGGTGATCTAGACAAAAAGCAAGCAGCGGTAATGAAAACGGCTGACCTTGACTCCAGGGGGGAAATGGGTTAGGAAGAGTAAATGGGCACAGAGCCCTATTTTTGTCTTTTATATAATGAAACTGTAAATTTCTGTTTGAAATCAAAGGGTCATCAAGTGTCTGGAATGTTGATGGGGATGCCGAGCGAGCGAGCCGGTGGGATTCAAGGGAAGAAAAAAGTCTGTGGATTTGAATTCAATGCTCCCTTTGAACTGCTTCACTGAACCGAGGCGGTTAAATCTCAGCTATGCGTATGCAAATAATTATTTGTAATTGTTGGGATTTGAGGGGTACCACTTAAATAGCACCTCTCTTCTTCACCCCAGTTATGAACTGATTAAGAAGTAAAACAAAAGACTTGGCGGTTGGAGATCCAAATACAGACCCATCTTTGTTTCTGATAAAGCGGAACATGGAGTTGATACTTGTGGACTGGTGGAGTTCTTGCCACTGAGCCTCTAGTCGACAAAGACTCACCATCCCCGGTCACAGCAGCGCTGGACAGGCCCATGAAACATACTGAGCATGCTCTTTGCAGACAGGCTCACTCCCAAGAGGAAGTGTAAGGAAAGAGGTTGGCTGAGTGTTCCTGATTTCTCCCTCCAAATTTATCAGAATAAAAATAATATCACTCTTTCTCCCCTGGGGGCCAGTGAGTGAAGGGACAGAGAGAAACCTAGAGTGACGTGGAACCTCTCCCACATGGAAGGAATCATCATGAGTGAGGCAGAAGCACCCTCCACCCCCACATGAATAGTTCTAAAATGAATGATAATAATAACAGAATTAATAATAATAATAATAATAATGACAGAAGTTACCATTTACTAAGTATTAACTCTGTGTAGGCTCTGGGTAGGATACCTATGTCATCTAATCTTCACAACAACCCACTGAGATCATTTTATTATTATCTCTCTGCAATGGATGAGAAAACAGAGACTGAGAGAGGTTGTGTAAGTTGTCCAAGGACACACAGCTAAGAAGTAGAGAGGTAAAGTGCACACTCAGCTTTACCTGGCTCCAGAGCCTAAAATATGGCTCTATGTGTTTGATCAATAAAGTGAATGAATGAGGTGAAATTTGAGGACAACAGGTTGAGAAGGTTGGTTAGCATGGAACAACCTATGCAGCGGTACAGATTCAGCCTCTTTCCCCCCCAGCTCAAGGGCTGGGCCCAGAGACTGTTCACTTGGATGTTCTGCCCCTACCAGGTCAGGCCAAGAAGGATCCCATGGGTGGTCTGTGGATCTGGTCCTGCTGTCCAGGGGCCCAGTATCAGGGTGAGCTAGGGAGAGCCCCAGATGTCTGCTTGTTTACTTGGTCCCTATCCCCCCCCCCGGCTTTACTTGGTCTTTAATTTTATTCTATATTGAATGAATGGCCGGTGGACTAAACACCTCTGTCCCTAAAACTGAGTGGGATAAACCCATCTCTGACCGAGCCTTAAGTCAGACTCACGGATTAGGGAAAAGCAGAACCAACTGAGGCTGACATTGAACTTCCCCTCTCCTGGTGGGAATTTCGCAGTCTTCTGAGCATCTGGCCACCACATTTCAGACATGCCTCTCACCACTGGGTACGTATTAAACAAAACCCAGAGCCCCTGATACCTCATTTTCCCTCACTTGTTCTTCACACCTTGAGATTTATTTCTAATCCTCGGAGCAGCCATAGTTATCCTTATCAGCTTTTCCTCCCTTTAGGAGACGACCCCCTTCCCTTCCCCAGGTATCTGTTTCCTACTCCTCAGCTTTGCCACCTCAGTCTCGCTGTCATGCCAGCTCTTGTGTTGACTTCTGTTATCTTAACCTCTTCCTTTGGAAACTCCTGTCACTTCCAATTTTCCCCAGCTTTCTCCCTCTAGCTCGGCCTTTTCCCCCCAGGCCCTCCTTGCCTTCTCAGCTTTCTTTTCAAAGGTGTTGTAGCTCTTTTTTCTCCTTATTTGGTCCAATGTGACCTGATAGGGTGCCTGAAGCAGCTTTATGGGGGGATAGGAATATGTACTAGTTTTCCATAGTCTTTTTATTTTTATTTCTGTGAGTAGGGTATTTGCAATCAATTTATGTAGTTAGCTGGAAGGTTAAGAATTTTCCACTTGAAAATCAACCTCCCCAAATGAAAATGTTGGGTGCTTCCCTCCACCCCCCATTATAAGTCAGGTCTCCACATGCATAGCAACTATCCAGGAGGGCTTCCTGAGGGGTGTCTGTCAGGTGCCTGTCATGTCTACTCAAGCCTTATGAACAGTGGTTTCATGGAGGGTGGAGAACACAGCCCTTTTTGTCTTTTTTAGGGTTAGTTCTCAGAGAGGTGATGTCAAAATGAGATGCTTCGATGCTCTGCAGGTAGGGATGAGACGAAGATGGTGTCAGGCCAAAAGTCCATTTGTACTTGAACCCTCCAGGATGGGTCTCTGTGGAAGTAAATCTACCTCTCTGCCCCCAAACCTTGCTGCAAATTTAAGTGGATCTAGGTTCTGCCCCATGGAAATTTCCTTTTCTAAAGCTAAGTGGCCACGAGGAGTCTGGAGTGGGTGCTGTTCGTATGCTCACCCTGCTCCCTGTTACTCAGTGGGTGCACCCATACTCCCACTGCTCTGGGTGATGTCTGCTAAGGGCTCACAGCTGCCCCCCTCTCTAGAGATTTTTTTGTCACCCGTAGGAGACTGGTTCCACACTTGGGAGAATACGAGCTCCTCCAACTGCACCCTGTAGCCTGCATCCAACGAGTAACCAACAAGGGATACAAAAAGCTGATCCCTGTTTCAAAGTGACATCCACTCTGAGGTATAATTCATGCTGCAGAGCTCCTGTGAGGTTGGGCTTAAGCTGAGACCACATGTTGGCCCACTTAGCACCAAAGGTGTGACCAACCTCAGGAGGATCCAAAAAGAACACGAGACCCAAGGCTCTCACGGTCTGGTTAGCTTCCGGGCAGTCTTGACCATTGGTTTGGGGCTTGATCAAGGTCCTGAGCATAGGCTCTTATTAATGAACTAGAGGCCTGGTACACGAAATACATGCACAGGTAGGGTCCCTAGGCCTGGCCAGCGATCAGGGCCGATCGGGGCCTTCCAGCTGCCGGCCGGGGCCTCCCTTCCCCAGCTGCCGGCTGCTGGCTGGGGCCTTCCTTCAATTCTGCACCATCCCCTGGTGGTTAGTGCACATCATAGCAAGTGATCGGTTTCCCGGTCGAACTCCCATGGGGACATTTGCATATTAGGCTTATATATATATAGACTGTATTGGTCATTTGCAGAGTTACCATAGTGGCTTCCAAAACAATTCCCAGATCCCAAAGCTTAGAACCATCCAGAAACCATTGATCACCTCGACCACCAAACCAGGGTGTGCCAGCCCCTCTGAAACTGGGAGGATTCTTACATGGGTGCCCACTCTACCCAGAAGACATCCACTATTGGTGGTGGGGTGTAATCAACAATGTTTTGTCTTCACTACTGTTAGGTATTTATCCCTATGCCTCATCCCATATGGGGGGTGTGAGATTTCCTCCTCATGACACATGAGGAAATGAGGCTCAGATTTAATTGCCCAACTTCATGCAGTTAGTAATGGAGGGAAGTGGAATACAAACCTATAGTATTTCTTAATCCAGACACTGTGTTCTCAGCCACTATGCTATTGTGCCTCCAAGTAGACATGCGCTGATTGAATGGGGTTGAATAACAATACAGGAGCAGGTGTGGCTACGTGCCAATGGCCCATCCAGAGGGAAGTGCGGGAGGAGTCGGAGAAGAGTGGGTCGCCTCTGAGACAGTATTGGTGCTGCCGGGGGGCCGCCAGGTGGCCTGGCCACTGCTTCAAGCCAGCAGCTGGGGGTGGGGGTCCTTCCTGGGCAGCTGGAGAAGGATGAGGTCTCACAGGAAAACTGACTGGTGATGAGCCATGCCAGAAATGGCCATTCCGTCACCAGCCCCCTCTTAGGTCATATTTCAAAGACTGGCTCAGGGCCACTGGCTGGGGCGCGCGCCTGTGAGATCATGGCTGAGCAATCTGACTTTAAAAAATCTAAGGACCAACTTGGGAGTTTTATCGCATTTCTGCCGCCCAGGCATGAAGTCAGCTGGACTGCACGTGACAGGGAGCGTTCCTCTTGCAATTAGCCGGGCGGGATTTCTTTTCTTTCTTTCTTTTTTTTTTTTTTTCATGTTTTGCCTAAATTCAGTGTGCCGTAAGTGCGTCCGCTACCCCACAGCAGTAGCAGAGGTGAGTCATGGCCATAAAATCTGGAAAGCTCGTGGGGGGACGAGGGTGGTGGAGAAATAGAAATGATGGTTATCATCTTTCAGGCACACTCGAGTTCATTATTGCAGCTTTCCCAGCTGCCTTGTGCCTTCGTCCACACCGGGCCAGAAGGGATGGGTATCGTGGGGGAAAGAACCGCTTCCCTGTGCAGGGGAGGGGGCCCTTGTTCTTTGGAGGGAGGATGGGGCAGCTACACTCCCAGCACGGTGCTCACCAGCTGGAACCTGTGCCGAATCGCTCCGAGACACTTGGGTGTGAGCAGTGTCACGGCACGTTTTCTTTATTTTTCTAAAGCAAATAAATCTGGCTTGGTTCTCCACCTGCCAGGCCTGGCGGGAAACCCACTCCTAGTGATGTGGTGGTGAGATGTTCTTTCTCTCTCCCTCCAGAACAGAAGGAAGCCCTGGGAATTCGGGAATTCGGTAAGATTTAGGGGCAAGTGTCTGTCTTGGTTCTATTCTAGAGAAATACTTGCTCGCGGGCTGCAAGCACCATTTTGAAGGGAGCCTGTCACCTCCCTCCATCCCTTGTCTTGCCAAGGCGTCTGGGCAGAGGTCCCCCAGGCAGGCAGCCTCAGGTCCCCGGGTAGGCACACCCCACATTCATCTCTCCCTCCCCCATCCCATGCTGTGGGTCTCCACCCTCAGGGACTTTCCAGACACTGTCCCTTTCCCAATCTCAGGGAGACCCATGACACCTCCTCTTGAGTCACCTCTCAGTCTTTCTACTCTTCGAATGCATCTCCTCTCAGGCAGAGCAGTTATCTGATGAGTCTTTCTTTAAAATACACAAAACAAACAAAAAACCAGGAAACCAAACCGGTGATTCAATCTGAAGGGAAGATCACCCACATCGCACACTCTCTGTAGAGCAGAGGTTCTTAAAGGTGAGCAGGCTCAGAGTTTCCTGGAGGACTTGGGAAGACACAGATGACTGGGCCAACCCCGGAGTTTCGGATTCCAGAGGCCTGATAATTAGGTTTCGAACACGTTCCCAGTTGAGGCCCCATGCTTTGGGAAGCACTGTTTTAGATTACAGAGTTCTCTCCTGGGGATGGGAGGTAGATTAGCCATAAGCATTTAAAACAAAAACAAAAGCAGAAACAAAATCTCTCTCCTAGTCTGAGTTGACTAGTGTCCCCACCCCACCCCCCAATCAAAACTCATGTTCATCAGAAACTGTGATATTATTTGGAAAAAGGGTCTTTGGAGATGGAATCAAGTTAAGATGGGGTAACGCTAGATTAGAGGGGGCCCTAAATCCATTATGACTGGTGTCTTCACAAGAAGAGGGAAATTGAGACACGACACAGAGATGGAGACACACGGGGAAGAATTCCACGTGAAGATGGAGACAGAGGTTGAAGTGATGGGTCTACCACTAAGGAACACCAAGGCTTGCTGGTACCACCAGAAGCTGAGACAGATGCATGGGACAGATTCTCCCTCAGAACCCCCAGAAGAAATCAATGCTGTTGACACCCCAGTTTTGGATTTCCAGTCTCCAGAACTGTGAGAGAATGAATTTCTCTCGTTTTAAGCCATCTCAGTTTGTGGCAATTTGTAACGATGGCCCTAAAAAACGAAGGTACCCCTAAAATTCAGAAACAGATACCCCAACTTTAAAATCAGCAATTTTAATCTTTTCCTCCTTCACTGAGAAACTTCATCGAGGATTGGAAACCTGGAGGGTCAGAGCCCCCAGGTGAAGCTGTGCAGGTTGTTCTCACCCGGAAGGGGGTCCAGCCTACTCCCAGCAGCCACATCTGCTCAGGGGCAACATGCAAGGCAGCTTCCCCGGGGAGCAGGTGGAGGCAAAGATTGCCAGGTTCCAAGCCCACAATTCTACTTTTGTAGTTTGGGTGTGTGGCCTGGAAATCTACATTTTAACAAAAAACTGATGGCCAAAGAGGGCATTTAAGGAAATATAGATTGGAGGGGTGGGGTATGTAATATTCTAAAGTAGGCAAACCCTTCTCAGAATAGAATATGGCTCCTAAATCCACAAAATAAAATATGTAGGATTACAGAGGAAGCCATTTATATTGAAATACAGCGTTAAGAATATAAAAAAGTCAAACTTTTTAAAATGTAGTATTGTAAGTGGTTCTTTATTAACATATTACATAACCAGAATTAGCAGTGGGTCTAATAAGTACTGTAATTTCAAGGTGGCAATGTGTCTAAATTATATTTTTAAAGCTGTTACAACTATAAAGTGATTTAAAAAGTCTGTGATTTCTATTCAAGTCCCTCCCTCCCAACTTATTAGCTACATGTCTTTCATCTTCTGAGCCTTGGTGGCTGCCTTTATAATACCCGCTTTGTAAGGCTAGATATAGTGGGGAGTAAAGATGATGTAGGTAAAGTGATTGGCACATAGTAGGTGACTAATAAAGATGAAATGTCATTTATTACAAGTTATAAGTAACTAATTAAAACATTTTTTAGTGTTGTCCCAGTTAGGAGATCTTCAAGTTTTAACAGGGATTCATAGCATTTCAGGCATCTGTTGGAGAAAGAGGATTGAATGGGAGGAATGAGAATCCCTCAAGTCCCTTCCTGTTGGAGCTGGATGGATTCATTCATTCAGCAGTCTTTCAAAGCGATTGCTGAGCACTGCAGCTATGTGTGTGCACTGTTGGAGCCAGATGAGCATTGGGAAAACCCTGTTGGAGTCTGGGCCCAGTTTCAGCAGCCCATTCTTCCTGAGGTTTAGCCAGCCTGGTTGTTACTGTGGCCATGGCTGAGCCAGGGAGAAGGCAGGTGAGGCGCTGGCAGTGGTTTGGCCACTCCTGGAGACCCAGCCTGTGCCTTGTCTGGTGTGAGGCCAGGGTGTTGAGAGGACAGGCAGACAGGCGGGTAAACATTGCACCACATTGTCCCAGCCTGCTCTCGCCAGGGCCTGTTCCTAATAAAGCCCGTGTGTGTGTGAGGGCCTCTGACAGATGTAATGGGGGCCTCCGCTTGCCAAGTTTGCTCACTGGCCATGCTCTGGTCTGCTGGGGGAGTTGTCTGCAAAGCCATGGGACAAGCTCTCCTGAACCCCTTTCTTCTGGCTTTAGAGTTCCCAGGGAGGTACATCTCTTGTACTTCTGTCCTCAAGGGTCTGGTGATAATTGTCAGGCAAACTGCAATAGTGTTGGCCATGGTGAGGGAGATGTTGATCTGATCCTGAGCTCTAGCTCATGCCATTCAAAAGACAAGCCCCCTAAAAGTAATGCCAGCCCCATCTTCCATCCTGCTGATGGTGACAGTAATCTTTGTGAAGTAGCATCAAGACACAAGGGAAGCAAAAGAGTTAAGGTCAAGTATCCTGAATTTAATTTGGTTCTATTTTTATCAACTGCTACTTGTATGACCTTGGGCAAGGCACTTAACTTCTTTTTTTTTTTTTTTTTTTAAGCAAGGATTATTTCAGGCAAGGGTACCTTGTTTTTTTTTTTTTTTAATATATTTTATTGATTTTTTACAGAGAGGAAGGGAGAGAGATAGAGAGTTAGAAACATCGATGAGAGAGAAACATCGATCAGCTGCCTCCTGCACATCTCCCACTGGGGATGTGCCCACAACCCAGGTACATGCCCTTGACCGGAATCGAACCCGGGACCTTTCAGTCCGCAGGCCGACGCTCTATCCACTGAGCCAAACCGGTTTTGGCGGCACTTAACTTCTTTGGACCTCGGTTTCTTCACAGAGAATAGCACAGGTGGAAACTAGGGCCACCTCGTCAGTGAGATGGTAGAAAAGGAGACTTTCAAGTTCTACCTTCTCCTTCCACAGCCCACAATAATCTCTTGTATGTCTGAATTCCAGGCTCCAGCTTCCTCGTGCATCTGTGTTCTGTGCTGCCTCAACCCAACATGAAGCTGTGTCACTGAGCTTTCTAAAAAAGCCCACTTACAATGTAGCAATAGTAAGGTTAGCAGAAATGACCAAAGTGTCTTTTTTTGGCAGGGAAAAGAAAGCTGAGGGACTTACATGGCAGAAATTGGAGCAGCTTCAAAGTATAGTAGGCATTATAACATCCATAAAATGGTCTTCAGCTACCCAGTCCACCCAGGTGGTCTTGCTGGCTCCTTGCTCACCCAGTCCAAGACTCTCTCTCTCTCTCTGTGGGTTCTATCACCTATCCTTTAGTGTCGCTTCTCTTCACCGATGCCAGCAAAGTCATGCTCTTGCCTCTAGCTCAAGGTCAAAATGCTTCTCCCTTCTCTGTTGTCTGGGTCAACACACCCCTCATGATTGACACCTACTTCAAGCACCTCAAAGCATCTTCCCACAAAAAACTATTATACCTCCACATGAAATTTATGCATTTGCTAACGATCCCAACAATCCATGAACTCCCATGAAGATAATATAAGATAATGTAAATGAAAGTATTTTTGAAATGCAAGGTATTGCACAAATTCATTCATCTATCCATTCATTTATGCAGCACAATTTTGTGAAGATTTGTCTAGGTGCTGGAGATACTGAGATAAACAAGGGGCTTTCGAAAGTTCACAGTCAAGTGAGATGTTAGAGAATAATTGCAGTAAAGTGTAATAAATGCCACAATTGTGCTACATTTCATGTGTAATGATGGGATAAAGAAGGGAGAGATAGATTCACATTGCTATAAATATAATGGATTGGATATTTAAAGTATAATATAGACAAAGCAAATGCTCTTCTAAGCGTTTTGGAGAAGAGCTTTCTGTTTGATTGATCCAGCCCCTGGAATCATATCAACAGCCAATTACATCTTTCTGTGTGTCGATAGAGTCAGATCTGTGTGTCAGGTTTACAAGTTTATACCTCGGGTATATTATTCGACCTTTTAGAGTCTCAATTTTCTCATCTTTGAAATCTGTATAATAATCCCCCATAAAATTGCCATAAAGACGAAGAGAAATTCATTCACTCATTCATTCAACAAATAGTTATTGAACTACTACAATGTGCCAGGTGCTTTTCTGGGCACTTGGGGTTTTATAGGGAATGAGAAAGTGAATGGGTTCCTGTCTCTCAGAGTGAACATCCTGCTGAGGAGATCATGTCTATTGCTGCCTGGCCCTGCTAACTGGCACATAGAAGCGATGTAGCATTCATACGCCAGCCTTTCCTTTTGATTGTCTTCATTATTCAATTCCCCTCCACTTTGCCTCAAATTCTGTTGCCTTGAGTCCTTCAGGTAGAGGCTGCATAAGGGCACTCCTGGGAGTCTGGGGGCAACCTCAGACCCATGGGCCCACAGGCTGAGTTGGAGACATTCTTCAATGTCATAGTTCTGGCTACTATAACAAAATACCACAGAGTGGGTGTCTTAACAAACATTTGTTTCTCACAGTTCTAGAGGCTGGAAAGTCCAAGATCAAGGTGCTGGCAGATTTGGTAAATGGCGAGGGCACCTTGTTACATTCTCACATGGGAGAGAGAGAGAGAGAGAGAGAGAGAGAGAGAGAGAGAGAGAGAGAGAGATCAGCTTTCTTGTGTCTCTTCTTATAGGAGCACCACCCTCATGACCTAATCACCTCCCCAAAGCCCCACCTTCTAAAATCATCACTGGGGATCAGGCTTCAACATGAGTTTCGAGGACACAAACATTCGGTGCATAGCAGGGAGAAGGAGTGGGGAGCCAACTAAAGACGCTGAAACCAACCAGCAAACATCTTTGCTTCCTTTTGCCAAGGGCACTGGAGAGAAACCCAACTTTTAGTAACTTTTTTGTTGTTGTTATTCAGGATTTATTACAAAGATGCTTCCTTTGTGTCTCCTATGATCATGTCATTGAGTGACCCAGAGATAAATGTCAACAGTGCAGCCCTCTGGCTCGAAAGGAGCCCAGGGAGGCGTGGGCTTGTCATTAAGGAGCCCTGGTGTGGGGGGGGGGGAGCAGATGGGGTGCTGGCAGGCTCCGCAGAGGACACATGGGAGGGGTGGTGCGCAGTCCAAGGCTGGGCTCTGGCAGAATTTGCAGCCCTGGCAGGGGGCAGAGTGCTCTAGTGTCTCCGGAAAACTTCTCCTCAGCCTGGTTTTCCTAGCTCCTTTGTCAAGCCTGGGCTCTTTAGTTTTGACATTTGTTTTTCCTTTTGGACTTTCCTTCTCATTACAAATGTGCTGTGTATTGCAGCCTTGGGAAACACCACTGCATCTTAGGTACAGAGTGTCAGCGTATGTGAGACCTGTGAAAGGAACTCAGTGCCCTGCACTCAGAGGCAAGGCTTGAGGTCTGCGGTGTGTATGTGGGGTGTGGGGTGGGGATGATGCAGACAGATCAAACATTCGGGAGTGGGACCCAGTTTCTTGACTCCTGAGCTGGACTGCCAGCACCATATAACTCCAGAGGGCCCCCTTAGCTACAGTGCAAATGGTGCCCCCGGGAGTGGTGCAGCACAGTGGCCAACTCCCTATTTTACACCCCACCTTCTCAGCCTTCCTAGTTTTGAAGTGGTTGCTCAAGTTCCAGTTTCCTTAAGAGCTAGGATAAGATCCAAGGCATGGACTCTGGGGGCTTCATTGGGAATTCTGCAAAGAGTCAGAATGTTCCCTGTAAGGCTGGAAGAGGGACTCTGCTCAAAAGGGCCCTGGGTGGGACCCCTTCTTAGGATTGGGAGGGGAAGTTGGGGGAGACCTGCTGCTGTGGCTTGAGGATATCTTTATTTACCTTTCTCCTTTCCGAACGTGCTAGTGTTACAGAGATGAATCATGACGTGAGTTTGGATTAAGACTTAGGTGCATGAACCTCACCATTCTCTCATCTGTACCTCTTGACTTCCCACAGGGAGAGATCAGACTCCCAGAGACAAGCACTGATGGAAACAAGATATTGCTCTAGTAATACCTGGCCAAATCCCTCACACCCCCTTCCTCTCTATACCAACCTCCATCCCTGCTGTCATTCAGAGCTTTCTGGGGAGCCATGCTGGGGTACAGGATGGAGACCTGGAAGCCTAAGCAGGTTTCCAGTGCCTCCCCCAAAGCCAAGACAGATCTGTAAAAAAAGCCCCCTTGTCTATTCATCCAGTGGCAGACATGGCGAAGCTGGAACAGAGCTGATATGGCTTAGGCTTGGCCTGGTGTGTAGAAAGGGCAGGAGAACATGCCTGGCATATGTCTTATCCTTGAGCATTCACAGTGACCCTCTTCATGGCTAAGTCTTGTCCTCAGTATCACAAGCTGGGAGTCAACCTTGACTTCTTTCTCTTTTTCAGTCCCATACTCAACTATTCACCAAGTCCTATCAATTCTACTTGTAAAATATCTTTCAGATCCATCTGCTCCTCTCCATCTCCTCTGCCACCTTCTGACTACAACCTCACTTTCAGTACAGCAACTTCATCCTTTTGGATCTCCTCCCTCGCCGCATCATTCATGGTCCACATTGCTGCCAAGGAAATATCTTGAAAATGTCTATCTGGGTAAGTAATTCCCCAATTGAAACCCTTCAATGTCATCCCTTTGTCCTTGAAAAAAGCTTTACATGTTGCTGACCATTCTGAGAATCCCTGTTTATAGTTTTGATTTCATCTTTCACTTATTTATTCCAGACATGGTAAACTGCTTTCCTTTTCCTCAGATGAACCATACTCTTCCTTGCCTTTTCCCATACTGCTCCCTCTGTCAGGAATTTTTACCCCCACCCCCACTTCCTTTTCAGCTTCTATGGAATCTTCACGTTCTTTGCTTAGCTGTCTCTTTCTCCAGGAATACTTCCTTTGTTTGCGTCGGTGATTCTCTCACGTGTTTCTGCAGCCACCTATTCCTTTTTGACTGTGTATTGTCATTGCCGGTTTACTTGCCATTCTCCCTGGCTGCTACAGCGCATTGCCATGAGAAGGCCTCTTTGACTTCCGCTAAGCTAAGCCCTTGGGGCCTCCCTTGCACTCCACACCATGTGGATTTACTTCATCTCTTTATGAGTTTGCCTAAAGCAAAAGAAAAGGGACACTGGTCACCCTAATGGATGATGTCCCCAACAGCAGTATTTTATTTTAATACAGAGACATTCCATGCATTATTGGTTGCTTTATTGGCTCTCAACAAAGCCAAGGGTGAAATGAGATATGAACTCTTCAAATAATGATTCTATAGGGTAATTGGGTCGAGACTGCTTTTTAGGTCGTGTCTGAAAACTCTCAAATGAATCACAATTTCACCCCCTCTCCTCTTTGTTATGGTGGAAACTTTGGAGAAATCTTGGTAAATCTTTTCCTTTTTTCTTTTCCTCTGAAGCATCATAATTCAGCCAGGCTTTTGACAGGAGCTATATATCAGATGATGCACTGTGGAGCCCCTGAGGAGAGTCTGAAATGATGTGCTGTTGATTAGGAGTGGCTATGCATACTCAAGATAGCAAGATGCTTCTCTTCCACAACCAACATTTCTTGAGCATCTAACCTGTGCCAGGCTTTAATGGGGGCTGGGGTATAAGGTGACTCAGACCCATCCCTGTCCTTGAAAATCTCACCAGCCCTTGAGTTCTATAGAAATGGTACACACACACACACACACACACACACACACACACATGCACAGATGGTAGGAGTCCAGAGAAGGGAGAGAAGTACACAGAGAGAGACACCAAATAAAGAGGAATGGGCAAGAATAGTGGGGTCCCATTTACAGTCACACTTTGTGAGGGACAGCTTATAATTGCCTTGGAAAGTGTTCCTCAGATGGTGACAATACCAAGAGCCAATACGGCATTAGGAAGCTTTAGTGTTCCCCCAAATCTCCATTAGCCCTCCATGTTCTTTGTACAATCACCTCTTCCTTAAAGTGTTATATAAACAGCCCTCAAGTTCCCCTGCCTCCCATCACCAGATTGTCTCCTCAGCCCACTAGACATTCTGTACCATCACTTCCTCCCTGTGGTTCCTTGTAAATTCATAAGTTGCCAACAGTTGGTCCTTAGTTGGAAATAGAGGCACGGGGTTTGTCAGAGACCTGGGACCAAACAGATGCAGACATCTGGGCTCATGCAAACACACAAACACTTTTACGTGCACACGCATATCTCCACGTACCCTGTGACACCATATTGTTGTCTAATTCCCTTACGTCAACAAATAGGAATGTCTGCAAACACTCCAGGGACTGAGCAGCAATAGGGTAAGACCCTTCCTCCTCAGATGCTTGGCAGGCTTTTGCAAAGTTGACCTAACAAGGCCCTGGCCAAGACAGTGGGACAGTGCAGATCTCAGCATTATTTATGACAGCTTCTCTTTGTATCGTAAGTGACCTCAGGACCCTGTTTCTGACGGAAAAGTTTATGTGCTAAGAGACAGGAAGATATGTGGGTGTGGCATGATGGATGGGTTGTTTGGGGTGAAAAGTGCAGAGGAGTTGAAATAAGGGGACAGGTGCTGCTTTTGAGGCTGTTTGCAGTGGTATTGGGACATCTCTGACTAAACCAATAGAGATGAAAATCCTATGTTTTTGTTGTTAATAGATTTGCCTCAGAAGCAAAAAAATTATGATATTAATAACAATAATTGTAATTTTTGATAGTTTTTTTTGAGAGGGCACAGTCATTATGTGATTCTAAAACCAAGACAGAGGTGCGAGGTGGAGAGGTGGATGGGGCCAAACTGTTACCTTTATGACAGGAGCAAGCACATGGCGTGAGCATTGGGTTGACTCCCCACACTTCTCTAGGTAGAGAACAGGGAGGAGAGGCCAACGATCTCCCTAGGGCAGTGATGGCGAACCTTTTGAGCTCGGCGTGTCAGCATTTTGAAAAACCTTAACTTCACTCTGGTGCCGTGTCACATATAGAAATTTTTTGACATTTGCAACCATAGTAAAACAAAGACTTATATTTTTGATATTTATTTTATATATTTAAGTGCCATTTAACAAAGAAAAATCAACCAAAAAAATGAGTTCGCGTGTCACCTCTGACATGTGTGTCATAGGTTCGCCATCACTGCTAGGGGATTTTTGATAGGTTAGTACCACCCATTAAAGAAACATAGACAATTTTGCTCTTGTTTGTCAACCTGGTAACTCACTCTGTCTCCCCAGGGAGTAATGAGAGGTGGGACAGAGGCCAGAAGTGTTCAGGGGAAATCCCTCTCATAGCAGTGATCAAGTAGAGAGGGGGAAAAATCATCTCCCTCGAACATTCCCCATGTTTCTGTCAGTCAACCCATAGTCAGTATGGGGTGTGCTGTCTTCCCAGGGGAGGCGAGTCCTTCGTCAGGACGGCCTTTCTCCCCCTTCCAGAACCTGCCCTTCCCACACAGCCCCTGCACCTTCTAGTGTTCCCCTTGGGCTGCTGGTGGGCAGGGTAACTTGCCCTCAGAAGATTCTGAAATGAAGCAAATCAGACATTATTTAAATGACCTCTAAGGACATTCTGATCAAGGCTAAAATGTTATTCCATTTCCTATTTCTTATCCCAAATGCTGTCTAGCTGCATGACATCCTGTAGCTCTAAAGAGGTTCTTGTCCAGCCAAGAGACAAGAGTGATGAAGGGGATCTGTCAGGACAGGGCCCTGACGGAAAGCTTCTAAGGAGGGAGCTGGGCTGTGAGGGGCTTGTTGAAGGGCACCGACTGCTTCTGGAGAGGACCTGCTGGTTTAGACTGGGGCCAGTGAACTCCATTCAAGTCAGCAATGAGGATACAAATGAGAATAAAGTCTCTTTCTTTCTCAATGCCTCGATCTCTTTCTGTTTCTCTTTTTCTTTTTTTTTCTCTGCCTCTTTTTCCGCCCCTACTCCTAACCTCTCCCCCTCCTTTTTTTCTCACCCTTCCTGAATTAATAACTCGACCAGGACTTCCTGAGAAAAACAACCAAATCAGAAATCACCCCGCCTCTCTGACAGCCAGACCCATCCCTACAAACCCATTATCTCATGGCAGCCACTCCCACATGTCATCGGGCCACTGAGAGACTTCCTGTTCATTCCACTGTCAGAGACACTAGTTGTTAGTTAGCACTTTTTGGCAAACCATCTTGACAATTGCCTTGGGAAGGAAAACAGCACCATGGTTTAGTGGAAAGAATGGAATGTGACTTTTGGATCCAGGCAAACCTGGACTCTACTCCCAACTCTGCCACTTAATACCTGGGTAACCCTGGGCCAATCACTTAACCCCTTTGACTTTCAACTTCCTTTTCTGCAAAATAAACAATGAAGAGATGATAATAGTGATTTTACAGAACTGTTTTTGAAAGGTTAGCGATTCAGTGCTTGAACTTGGGCTGCAAGACACATGGTCAATAGGTCTTAATATATTGGGAAGATTCCATTGTAGGCTAATTAAAGTTTTATGGGTCTTTTCCTCTTGATATACAACAAGACTTATTTGAAGACTCTGAAATTCAAGAAAGCATGCAACATTTGCTCTGCATCAGTAAGTTCTTATTAAATAGTCTTCACTAGTCTTTCTAATGAATCAGCCTTTCTTTTGCTCTAAGTTTATGCCTATTTCCTTCTTAGCGGTAGCTTCTCATTAAGGCCATTTTGTAAATATCTTCTCACAGTATCTTTTCAGTCAATTCCTTACTAGACTCGTTAGTAATGAATTGTTTTGAGTATTGAGGTTGCTTATGCGGCCATCGAATTTATAGTGTGGACAGAAGTCCAGAGGACATAGGAGTCTGGCTGGCCCTTGGTCTTTGTGGTCTTTATTATGGGCCTACTCTGTAGGTGACTCAAAGCTCCTTCATCCTTCAGATTTTGGAACTTGGATAGGGCCCAAGCCAGACCAGCCTACCCATAAATCCTGCTCTGAGGCCAAGTGTGTTACAGAGAACATCTAAATTCTCCATATGAAGGTTTCTCTAGGACAGCAGTTCTCAACCTGTGGGTCGCGACCCCTTCGGGGGTCGATGACCCTTTCACAGGGGTCGCCTAAGACCATTGGAAAACACATATATAATTACATAGTTTTTTGTGATTAATCACTATGCTTTAATTATGTTCAATTTGTAACAATGAAAATACATCCTGCATATCAGATATTTACATTACAATTCATAACAGTAGCAAAATTACAGTTATGAAGTAGCAACGAAAATAATTTTATGGTTGGAGGTCACCACAACATGAGGAACTGTATTAAGGGGTTGTGGCATTAGGAAGGTTGAGAACCACTGCTCTAGGAGTATCACTCAGAGTTATTGGATGCATGAAACAGATTTTAACAGAAAATGCATGTATTGAAAAGACATCGAGTAGCTTCCGAAAATCAATGAAAGACTGAAGAACCAAGCTTAGGAAATGCATGTATTCCAGCAAGGTAAGGCCAAGCCTGAAGTTCCTTGTTAGCACGCTGCCACTACATGACCACTGCCCCACTGGACTCCAAGGCTTACAGCACTGAACCTTGATGCCACTGGGTAAAAACCTTCAACACCTCTGTGTCATTGAATTGCTTATTCAATAGCCACAGGCCTGAGTTGGAACAACGCATTGACTGATCCTAGGTCAGTGTTCCTGGGAGGAAAATTCCTGTTGACTGATGTTAGGTCAGGTGCCTGGTTCCAGGTGTTGGAGAGCAGGGAGTTCTCTTGGACCTTTCTTGTGGGATCACTTAGTAGGGAGTCCCTCTAAGAGTAGGAAGATGTTTGAAAAATTAATATATGGTAAGCTAAAAAACTAGGGAGCTTGAATTTAGTGTCACAACTTTTGGACTAATAAGAAAAAGGCATAATTAAAATGCCCTGTGCACCCCTAAAACTGGGGGATAGCAGAAAAAGTACTGACTTGAACTCAACTTCTCTGACCCTCTGTTTCTTCTTCTATGAAATAGGAGTTAAAATAACTATCCTGCATACCTCTCTCAAGGTTATTGTGAAAATCAAATATCTACACTAATAAAAGAGAAAGATGCAAATTGACCGTACCTTCACACCCACCAGCCAATCAGGAATTAGTATGCAAATTAACCAAACAGAGGTGGTGATGATGTAGGCATTCTGCATCGCCCCAGCCGCTCTGGGCAGTGTGAGAAGGTGGAAAAGCGGCTCTGGGCTGGAGTGAAGGTGGTACCAGCAGCCAGGGGAAGGAAGGCCCATTCTTGCATGAATCTTCATGCATCGGGCCTTTAGTAATAATATAAAAACATAAGAAACTGTTAAATTCTGTATCAAAGGAGCAGATGGTATGAATATTTTCTCCTACTACCTGATAAACCACTTGCAAACAATGAGCCCTCTATAGATGGCTGTTGATAAGATCTAGTACAAAATATGCAATTGCATGTTAGTAAAATTATTTCAAGTCTCTATCTGTATAAAACTATCTTCATGTATGCACTTCATTCATTCGTTCAATAAAATGTGCTGTTGTGGTTTACGACTAATAGTTCTGAGAGGTAAGGTCTGTATCTATCTTGTTTACCATAATATAACCCATTTTTCATATAGTGCTGCAGAATAAGTGATTGTTAAATAAATGATGGACGTGAAGAGCTAAAGTGTCATGTCTTGGGATAAATGGATGTGGTAGGTAGCGAGAGAGGTGGTGTCCAGGATGGCTTTCAGGTATTTTTGGCTTGAACACCTGGTTTGATGGCAGCTGCCATTTACTAAGATAAGGAGCATGAGAAGATAAGCAGGGTCTGGAAGGAAGATCATAAGTTTAGTTTTGGACTTGCTGAGTTTGTGTGTCTGTGAGACATAAAAGTGGGGATGCGAGTGGGCTGCTGGATATATGGGTCTGGAACTTAAGAGCGATAGCTGGGACAGAGATATAAATTTGGGAGTTGTCAGCATTGAGTTAGTAATGGAAGATACAGACATAGACATGAAAATATGGGATATACTCAATACATAAATACATATACATACATATATAATGTATATATTTAAATAGAATATTTAATTTTCTACAAATATTTAAATAGAAAATTATATACATGTGTAACCATGCATATAGTGAAATTAAGTTAATGGTAATATCCAGGAATGAAGAACACATAATATCAGCCTGAGAAGTGATCAGTGTTTAGTGGACACCAAAGTGGCAGAACCATTCACTGGAGGTTGGATTAGTTGAATTCCAAGTTGGTCCGTCTGCAAAAGACAATATAAACACTAATGAGTGTTGTGTCTCCGAGCGCCTCCTGCTAAGTTGGACACAGAATGTCTGATATTTCAGATGGTTGTTAGTCATGCCATAGACATTTCCTTTGTGTTGAGTCTAAGAACATTTTGGGGATAAAGCACAAAGTCAGGGCAGTGGAATGTCAAGTTGAGACAAGACTGGGGGGCTGAGTTTTAGGGACAGGAGACTATGACCAAAGAGAACACCCCACATCCTTTTTCTTCTCTGTGAAAGGTGTTTTCAAGGGGCAGGGCAATCAAGAGACTCACATGGACTTTCCCAGGCTTCCAGCCTGAAAATGGGCTGAGGACACCTGTGTTATGAGGTCCTTGCGTTCTATAGGTCAGCGATTACAGGCCACCCATCCATCATCGTGATTAAGAGCAAGAGTTGTGGATTCATGTGGGTGAATTCACATAGTTCAAATCCCACCTGTCACTAATTTGCAGGGCAGCCTTTTTGGTCAGTTACTTATTCTCTCTGAACCTCAGTTTCCTCGCCCTGCTGAAAGAACAATGGCAATATAAGACACAGGGCGCTTTGGATATAGTGAATATCTAATTGAATTCTTATTGCTAACAAATTTGAGTTCCTGCTCTGCTACCCTGTTAAATGAGTAGCCACTGGTGGGTTTTAGATAGAGAGGTGAGGGGATCTGATTTACCATTTAAAAAGATACCCCTAATGTCATATGGGAGGTCAGAGTGGACACTAGGGGACCAGACAAGTGGCTACTGCACTAGTCCAAGCATGGAGTGATGATGGTTTGGATCAGGGTAGTAGTGAGGTGGGGTTGTTATGATGAATTTCCAAGTTGTAAAGATTAGTGTTTAGCAGGAGCTTAATAAATGACAGTTAACATAATCATTATGATAAAAGTTATTGTTTTCTTAATAACACTAGTCAATTACAGACACATTTTTAAGACATGGCAAAAACATGTACATTGTAGTTACTTATTGTGTATGTAGTTAAATTCCTATATACCTGGCACTGTACTAAGAACTTTACATACAGGAGCTTATTTAATACTCCTAACCTTTCTATGGTCCCCATTTTACAGAAGAGGAAACTGAGGCTTAGGATTGTCACACAACTAGTAAGTAATAGAACTGGGATTCATAGAGTCTGGCTTATATTAAACTTGAAAAAAAAAAGATGATTCTTAGAATTAGTTTGGAACCAACTCTGTTTTATGCCTCCAGCAGTAACTGGCTTGGAATCTCTTGCCTGAGGATGAACAGAGCTCCTGCTAAGAATTCAGCTGTCCCCTCCCCTACCCCAGGGCCATCGAGGGTACAGCCATTTCGAGAATCATTATATGAACATTGGAGCTAATGGGCATTTGGGTTGAAAGTTTCTTGGAAAGCTTTTTGTAGTTCTCTGGGGTTCATGCCTTCACCTCCCATCAAAAATTAATAATGAAACAAAATAAAATTAAAAGACTTAGAAAATGGCCTGTCTGTTGAGCTGCCAAGAGCCCAATTAGTCAGAGCAGACCTTACAATAATACCAAATCTGGGTGAGTGCACTCTGGAGGAAGTCTGATAAGAAAACACCGCCTAAGATGATTTTGAATTGGCAGCAAGAAAAGAGCTAGAGAACAATAGCTTGGCGGTACCAATGCCCTTCACATTTCTCACTAAATGAATGTCTTTTCCCATCCGGAATGCTCTACCCTCCCCTTGACCCACCCATTTGTATAATTACCTTTGGGACTTGGCTGAAATATTAGCTCCTGCTAACCGCCTTTCCCACCTAGCATCAATGTGCTTGGACTTGATGGATTGAATCATTAATTCCTCACTCGCTCAGTGAGGGCCTTGGGGTACTAGATACTCACCCAGTTGCTGAGAGCGTAGTGGTGAACTGGGCACCATTCCTGGCTTCTTGGAGTTTAGCACTTTCTGAGATGATGGAAATATTTTATGTTCGTGCTCTCCAATATAATAGCCATTAGCTGTGTGTGGCTTTTGAGTGTTTGAAAAGTGCCTAGTGCAACTAAAGAAACGAATTATTATTTATTATTTATTTATTTTTCTTTATTTTTTATTTAAAAAAATATATATATATTGATTTCAGAGAGGAAGGGAGATGGAGAGAGAGATAGAAACATCAATCAGAGAGAATCATTGATTGGTTGCCTCCTGCACACCCCTCACTGGGGACCAAACCAGCTCTGACCAGAAATTGAACCATGACCTCCTAGTTCAGGGGTGGGCAACCCTTGGCACGCATGCCAAACATGGCACGCCAGTAACTTTTGCTGGCATGCGAAACCCTCTCTTATAATCTTCCATTTACAATTTTTTTTCTTAATATCGACTTTTTTATTTTTCAGATAAATTCAGTGTAGGTGCATCTTAGATAAATAAATAATTTTACATAACAAGTTATCTTAAAGACCATAGACATGGATTGACGAGAGAGGGGAAGAGCAATTTCTATGTCTCTGCCTTAACTCTCCCTGCCTTCCTAGATCTGACCAGTGTTTTGGTTTCATCCACATATGCTTGTGAATCTTTGTTCTCAGTGATGAATTTTGTTAAGTCTCGTAATAGGAGTAGCCTGACGGATGAAAGTAGTAGCTCGTGCATATCTCTGAAGGTCACGAAATATAAACCTGATGTAAAATCTCTGTCATCAGCGATGCAGTAGCAAAAGTCCCACTGATAATATCAAACGGAGTCATAAAGTTTTCTGTCGGACTATCAGTGTACATGTAAACATTAAAAAATAAATGTATTTTTCATCATCATATACTGTTTTTGTCGCTCGAATGAATTTTATTATTTCTTCAAGGTTCTTCACATACGTACACCTTAAGAGATGTCAAGTAGGCATAACATGTTCTCAAAAAATTAGGGTTGGCACGCAGAAGAATTTTGAGTCAGAGATTTTGCTGGTTTTGGCACGCACTCACCACCCCTGTCCTAGTTCATAGGTCCATGCCCAACCACTGAGCTACACTAGCTGGGCAATTTATTTTTCTTTTTAAAAATTTATTTTATTATTGAGAGTGTTATAGCTGTCTCCCACCTCTCCCCCTTTGCTCCCCTCCACCCATCTCCCACCCCACCCCAGGCCTTCACCAATCTATTGTCTGTGTCCATGGGCTATGCATATATGCTTATAAGTTCTTTGGTTAATTTCTTCCTACCTTCCTTCTGAGATCTGGCAGTCTGTTTCATGCTTCCATGTCTTTGGTCCTATCTTGTTTGTTAATTTATTTTGTTCCTTAGATTCCATATATAAAAGAGATCATGTGATATTTGTCTTTCTCTGACTGGCTTACTAGTATTTCACTTAGCATAGTATTCTCCAGGTCCATCCATGCTATCTCAAAGGGTAAGAGATCCTTCTTTTTTTTTTTTTTTTTTTTACAATTGCATGGTATTCCGTTGTGTAAATGTACCACAGCTTTATCCATATTGAATTTATTGACAATGAAATACCATTCGGCCATAAAAAAGAAGGCTATCTTACCCTTTGTGACAGAATGGATAGACCTGAAGAGCATTATGCGAGGAACTGAATTTTAAAATGTTACTTAATTTTAATTAATTTTAACGTAAATAGCCACATGTGACTGCACGAGTCTAAAGTGAGTGACTGATAATAAAGAAATGGTTGCAGCTAAGTCTTCAGGGGCTGTGAAAGGAATCTGTCAGAGGCTGAGTGAGGCATGCAGGGCAGGGCCGGGCAGGGAAGCAGTCATGCAGAGCCTCTGGGTCAGCTACCTGGGTTTAAGTTCAGTTTTCTTCCACCTGTTATCTCCATGATTACAGGCAAGTTACTACAATTCTGCTTTACAAATGAGGAATCTGAGGCAGAACTGGGGTAGCTGGAGAGAAGGCAGATTCCAGATCTGGCAGTCTCTCCAGAAGTCCTCTCCTGACACACATGACATGCACGACAGGGCTCATGCACCGTCACTTTACAGGGCTGCTCTTGCTGAGAGTCACATTCCAGTTATGCTTGTGTGGCTCATTTTCCTTGTTCACTCTCTTGCACACTTGCTACAAAATAAAATTGCTTTAAAAATCCGATTACCAAACATATTATTACTCATTATTTAAAAAATGTGGAAATCATGGGAAATCATAAAGAATAAGTCACAAATCTCAGCATCTAGAGTTTCAGGACATGGGTAAATATGCAAATATCCCTATATAGAAATATATACATTTACAGATATGGGAACATACTGTATATTCTGCTCTGTAATTGCTGCTTCACTCAATAATTTGCTGTGAATATTTTAGTATGTTTATATATAACTTCATAAACACTTTAATAACTATATAGTATTCCATTGTACCATTGTGAGGGGCACTTAGGTTGTTGATAATTTCTCCCCATTTTCAAACATTCTGTGATGATTATATGTCCTATGTGCTTGTGTGATTAGCTAACTTCCAAATGGGGAATTTTGGTTTCAAAGAGTACATTTAAATTTTAATACTTAATAGGGCTTGCATTGCATCTGTAGAGTGTTTTGGGTTGTATGAACATTTTAATAATATTAAATCCTCTACTTCATGGACACAAGATGTCTTTCCATTTATTTGTGTCTTCTTTAATTTTTTCACCAATTTTTATAGTTCTCAGTGTATGAGTCTTTTCTCTCCTTAGTTAGCATTTATTCCTAAGTATTTTCTTCTTTTTGATGCTATTGTAAATGGTATTGTTTTCTTAATTTCCTTTTGGACAGCTTGTTGTTAGTAGAGTACAAATGGTTTTTGTATGTTGATTTTGTATTCTGCAACTTTACTGAACTTGTTTATTAGTTCTAACAGTTTTTTTGTGGAGTCTTTTGAGTTTTCTACATATAAGGTGATATCTGCAAACAGAGGTAATTTTATCTCTCTTTTTCCTTTTTGATTTGGATGTGTTTTACTTCTTTTTCTTGCCTAATTGCTCCAGTACTATGTTGAATAGAAGTTTGCTTTTTCCTTGATCTTAGAGAAAAACCTTTCAGTTTTTTTGTTTTTATTTTTACCACTGAGTATAATGCTAGCTGTAGATTTTTCATAAATGGTCTTTAATATTCTGAGGTTAATTATACCTTCCAGAAAGTGTTTATTAACTTATACTCCTTTTTATACTTCATGAGAGTACCCCTTTTCCAACCCCTTATCCAAAATTACATTTTGTCAATCTTACTAATCTTCTGTAATCTAATTTATTATAGTGGGAAACTATTTCTTATTTTTTTAACTTATAATTCTTTATTATTGTTGAGGTTGATTATTTTTATGTTTATTTTTTCATTTGTTTTCCTTTTTTGAATTGCCTATTATTATCTTTGTAATATTTTTATTATTATGTTCAACTTTTTCTTGATTTCTAAGAGCTTTTTATATATTCGTATTTAACAGTTTTTTTGAATTATGAATATTACCAAAGAACTTATGTGCATATATGCATAACCCACGGACATAGACAATAGTGGGGTGAAGGCCCGGGGAGGAGATGGGAGAGGGAAGGAGAGGGTTTATGGGGGGAAAAAGGGTCATCTGTAATACTTTCAACAATAAAGATAAATTAAAAAAAAGAAAAACATGTCTGTTCTGCTTATTATTAAAAATATTTTAAGTGTGATTTATAGTTTAAAAATACATACAACATAAGATTGTTTTCAATAAAATTGTTTTGAACTGATTTAAGAGAGAAAGAATCATTTTAAGAATGTAGGACAATTGGGTTCTTAGCTTTAAGTTTAAGTGTCCTGGAGGATAAGACAAAAAAGAAATTAACAGCTTTAAGATTTTTCATAGTTTAATGGAAGCCAAGTCTAGAAGGAAACACTTTTTTCTCAATCCTAATTTCTAGAAAGAATCTTCCTGAAACAGTCTGTCAGTGAGGTGAAGACAAGCCCATGCCCTGCCAGTTGCCCATTTTGCAAAGTGCTCTGCATATGAAGGAGGTATGTGACTGAACCAGTACCATTCAGCGGCACAACTCCAGGGAGAGCCCTCCAAACAGAATAGGACTGGTGCTGGCCCCTGGAAATACATGAACTAACAAAAGAAAACCAATGAGGGATAGTTTGCTTGCTCTCAGGTTGCGGGATCACCGATTTTAGAACTGAGATTCAGAAAACATGGGTTCCAGTCCCAGCTTTGACACTATATGGCTTTGAGACCAGACATCTCCCAACCTCTGTTGGTGAAGTGAGCCAAGTTCTCTGGCCATTTAACCCAGAGCCCTTCCTCTTAAAAAAGACAAAATTTAATCTGTACTCTCATCCCTGTTTTTAATTGGCGCCCAAAGTTTCAGCCCTTTTCCACCTACCACCTGTCACTTCCTCCACCCTTGCCCCAGAGGGAGCTTGTACTTCTTGGCTTCTGCAGACCTCCTCTCCCTCTGCACCTCCCAATGCTTTCTACTCTGACCTCTAGAAATATCTTCAAAATCCAACTCCCTTTTGTATTCAACCACTTTTCTGAGCTCCTCATCCAATAACTTGCTGCTTCTGAGGACAGCCCTCATAAGTGATAGTTCCTTTATTTTCTTCCTTTTTTTAATGTCTCTTTTATTTTCAAACATACCCTACACTTACCAGGTAGAGAGATGGCTGTTAAAAATCATGACCCTTTGAGTTTTGTTCCATTTAAGTAAGTTTCTTTCTTCCTCATTTTTCTTACTACTGACCTCTTGGGCATTCTTTATTCTCTAAACATGTTGACTCCTTGTTCAATGTCTCTATCCTTCCCAAGTCCTGACTCGTCTGGAATGACTTCAGCCTTGATATTCAAGTTTCATTGACTTTCTCTCCCACTCCACCTTACCTATGTCATTTCTTATTCACATTCTTGATCTAGTTATTACTTGGCTCTAATTCCCAGATTACTACTCAAACATCCTCTTTTCACTGTAACTTCCTATCCTTTTAACTTGCTTATTGATTTCCCTTTGTATCCTTTATATTATTTGACTTCATTGGCACCTATTGTCTACTGGATTCACCCAATCCACCAGCTTTCTTGCTTTTAAAGTTCTCCCCAATGTCAGAAATTGCCATTTGCCTAATCAACGTTCACTCTTGCCCTCTTCTCTGTACTAGCCCCACCACCCCTGGCTGCTTTTACCTGGAACTTGTCTGAAAGTCCTTTGCTCTCTCCAGCCTCAGGCCCTTTGCATATACTCCATCTATGCCTCTCTTCTCTGCCCCCTTTATTAATTAAAACCTATCCTTCCCTCAGGTCTTAAATCTGAAAAGACTTCCTCGTGGTGCTGCCTTCACTTGATCAGGTCCACCTGAAATATGTTCTTTATACCCTTTGTGTGCCTCTTCACAGAGCTCATTAATTTGTGTTAATACACCTACATGTGATTATTCAATTGGTGTCTCTCTTCCCCACCACACTGCAAGCACCACGAGGTGAGGGACTGTGTGTACCTTTGTTCAATATTTGGTCCCTAGCTCCTAGTAGCTCACCTGGCACATAGTAGGGCTCAAGAAACAGTTTGAATATAAGAATATAAGTGAGTAAACTTGTAGTAGGAGAGGATTGGTTTAGATGACCTCTCATTCTCTAGTATCCTGACTCCAAGATCTAGTTAAACCATCTCAATTTATAGTCGGGAAAGCAGTCCAAATATGAAGTGATTTCCGGACAGCTGGTGGAGCAGAGGGACTGCTGCCCTGACCTCTTGTATACTACGGTGCAGCCAGTTAGCCATTCATCGGTTCCATTTCTTTTTCAAATCTTAGGATGCCTGAGTGAGATTCTCCATTTGCAGAGTGCTTGGCCCCTCTGCCCGGATGACTGTCCAAGTGTGGACATACATGGCCTTCAGGAGGTTTTTGTTGCCAACTTTCTCAATGTGGACTTACTTGGTGAAGAAAGACAGCCAGTTGGCAGCCAGTTGGCTGGTGCTGAGGGACGAAGCAGCCTAAGGGGTGGACTGCTTTGTCATTTTCTGCACTGGGGACATGTTGGCCTCCTTGCTGGACAGCTGTTATTGCTCCTTGGCCTACAATGGACAGTCGAGCGTCAGACCACCCTAACGGAGGTCTGTTTCCCATTTGCCTGTCGCCACGTGGCCTGTCTACCTCAGCTGTGTGAGGAACACCAGATGCCTGGAGGGAGTGTTTCTCTTCTGGATTATTCTCCTTGGCTCTGAGTTACTAATCGAACTTGGAGAGAAACAAAAGATCTGGATGATCTACAGTGTCATGTGACCAATAGCAGAAGCTGGAAGCATCCAGGGAGGCACCAGATTTTCAAGGAAGGGAAATGACTGTAAGAAAGTTAGGAAGCAAGGAGTCACACAGTGTTCCAAGAAAGGGCTGCAAAGTAGGTGTTCTATGAATCTGACTTCCAATGGCTCTGAACTCTTTAAGGCTAGACACAGCAACAAACTGATATTTTAAAGCTGCCCGCAATTATTTACTCTCTAAGGATAGAAGCAGAATTTATTTCTGGAGTAAGGCTGGTCTTTTATTTTGTGGAGAACATAAAATGTTGGACTATGCAAAGGTCAAGTTAAAATCCTACTTTTGAGTGGAGAAGTTTGAGACCAAGAGCAGCTCAGCGGAACAGCTGGCCTATTTGGGGTGACCATGCAGAGTAACCTAATGAGTTGCAACTCTGGAAAGTATTACCTGCCTGAGGGGAGTTGGGGGTTGGATTTCAGGGCCCTGATGATGGTGGGATGTGGGCTGGTTGTCAACATGGTGGAGGGCAGAGGAGCGCTCCAGTTGGGATGGGTACCAGTAGGAGGGCAGAGTTGATGGACCCGGGAGCAATGATATCTGATACCACTTGAAAATGCCCTCTTCTCTCACCCCATCTGAATTAATGACACTTCTTTCATTGTCACCCTAACACCTGACACTGTCTAACTGAAGCAAAATAGTCTGGGCAAATATGCTGGGAGGCTCATAGGATTGGAGGAGTAAGTAGACAACCAAGAATCAGAGAAGTGGAAGCAAACACAGCCCCTGAAACACAAAAGCGGAAGTTTATGTTCCATTTCAGTTGGATGGGCTCTTCCTGCAACCCAGCACCCCAATTTGCAGTCTGTGTCTCTCTGTTCAAGCTTTAAATTCTAGGCAGACAGATCTGATGGCCCCAGATTGGTAAGGTATTTCTATTCCTGGGTCAGTTGGTCTTTGCTGGGGACAGGGGGTGGCACAGATTTGATTGTTGGGGGATTGTCATAAACTGGGAGCTGTCTTAATTTGGTTTCCCTATAGAAAATCATTAGAAATTTTGTTTAAAAACTACCTTCCTCCAGTAGTGTGTGAAAATAAGGACAAGGGCTCTCCAAATCTTTAAAATTACATTATTTAACTGTTCTTAAGGGTTGAAGGAAATTGAACTTTAAAAATGTATTTGTAAGTTAATTCACTTATATAGACAATAGTGCAGACACAAGCCTTATGTTTTGTGTTAAATATTAAGACACCAATTTTCTCTATTGTTATTGCACCCCAATCAATTCAATAAAGTTTATTTTATATTTATTCCATGTAAAGCAAAGTATTGTTCTGGGTATATTTTATTTTTAAAACTATGATTTTTAGATTAGTCAGGACTTTTTGGGGATGAGGTAAGGATGTATGTGACAGACTCTACGATTTGGCTTAAGCCAAAATCAGAGTTTATTGGCTCACATAGTGGGAAGTCCAGAGGTAGTTGGCTATAGGCACAGCTAGATCCAGGAACTCAGAAAATATTATTGGGAATCTGTTTTTCTCTTCATCTCTTGGCTCTGATTTCATGTGTATGCTAGCTTCATTTTGTAGACCCTCGCTCTCTAGTAATGAAGCAAATTGCCACTAAGAGGCCCCCTCATACATCCTTCTGGCATAGGAGCCCCAGTGAAAAAAATAGCACCTGTATTTCAACATTCATTTATAAACTAAGGGGAAATTCTCATTGGGTCTTGTTCCTATCCCTGACCATTCACTGCTGTAGGAGTGGCGAACACAAGAGTCAGGCCTGGGCCACCTGCCCCCTTCTGGGGTGGTGAAAGGTTGGAGGCCGGGTGCCATGAATTGCAATGATTCTCAGCCATGAGAACCACATGGGAAGAAAGGAGTGCCATTCCCTAATGGAAAAGTTTGGTTCTGGGAAGTAAAAAACAGCAGGTTTCTACTTCAGTTATAGTCATAACTCCTGAATTAAAGATTTGTGGGGAATCATAGAAATCATTTGTCTGCCATCTCAATTTTAAAAATAAGAAAACCAACCCACAGAATCGATGAGACTCTACATAGTCATTCATTCAGCAATGCTATGGTTGGCAGATATAACTGTGGCCAACACAATCATGGTCTCTATCTCCAAGAAACATTTTGCCCAGTAGGAAAAATGCATAGACACATAAATAGTCTATTACAATACAGCATGGTAGGGGTTACTAAAGGAGTAAAAATGAGTGTGTTATGGGGGCAAATAAGAGGGGCCACTAATTCAGTCTGAGAGACCCTCCATGAAGAAGAGATATTAACACTAAGACACAAAGAATGGGTATATTTGCTAAGATAATGCTAGCTGCTGTAACAAACACACCTCCATATTTCAGTGACAACATGATAGAAGTTTACTTCTCATCATGTAACTATCAGTGTGATTGGTCTGGGGGTGCCCTTCCAGTGATTCAGGGACTCAGATTCCTTCCAGCCTACAGTTTCACCATCCTCTAGGACAGCGGTTCTCAACCTGTGGGTCGCGACCCCTTTGGCGGTCGAAGGACCCTTTCACAGGGGTCGCCTGAGACCATCCTGCATATCAGATATTTACATTACGATTCATAACAGTAGCAAAATTACAGTTATGAAGTAGCAATGAAAATAATTTTATGGTTGGGTCACAACATGAGGAACTGTATTTAAAGGGCCAGAAGGTTGAGAACCACTGAGCTAGGATCTTGGAGCCTTTTACTTCCAGTTGGCAGATGAGGAAATAGGGAGAAGATATACTTGCTTCTTAACCTCTTTGGCCTAGAAATGACATGCTCACATTCCACTGGTGAAATCTAGTCACATGGTCCCACCTGGATGCAGGGGGTTTGAAAATACAGTTGCTGATGCGGTAGTCACAGCCCAGCTATAACTTTACACTAAGGAAGGTGAATATGGAGCTTTGAGGACCCCGACTCAATGACTTAGTCAAGCCATGACAGAGAAAAGGTGTGGCTTTCTAGCTAAAGGATGGTACATTTAACAAAGACCCAAGGCGAATAAGAGCAGGGTCCAGTTAGAGTAGGGTGGCCATGTTTATGCAGATTTAGCAAATAAAAATACAGGCCTTCCAGTCACATTTGAATTTCAGATAGACAACAAATAATATTTTAGGACAAGTATGTCCCAAATATTCCATGGAACATACTTATACTAAAAATGATTCATTGTCTCTCTGAATTTTACATTTTCACCAGCATCATGTACTTTATCTGGGAAAGGGCATATTGTTCAGCATGACTAGAGCGCAGAGTCTGGGTGGGAGGGAATTGGGGATTATGAAGCTGGAGAAGTAAGCATAGGCCAGGCTTGTGAAGGTCCTTCTAATCCAGGTTAAGAATTTATCCTAATAGCAGAGGTGAGTCAATAAAGAGTTTTAAACAGGGGGAAAGAGTATGAGACATGCTCAGATCTAGATTATAGGGGAGGGGTAGCCACAGAAGGAGGCGACCAAAGGCGAGGAGATAGGGGCAAAACCAGGGCTCAGGTCTGAATTCATCATTTCATGATTCAGCCGGGTTCTTAGAAGCAGTTTAGGATAGTGGAAATAGCATGGCCAGGAGACCTGGGCAGCAGTCCCCTCACCTTGCCAAGCCTCCCTGTCCCCACTCCTGAGTTCCTCTCGAGTTCAAGGGTTCCACCTACTCTGCAGAATGAGTCTCCCCCATCTCTGCATTCCAGGTTCCTTCTATGCTCCCAAATGCTGGCAGTCTGGGTGCCTCACGGTCAAAAGTCAGACCCTGGCAGGCCCTGGCACTTATATAACTGTCAGAATCATGACCATGGTTCTCATCCATCCACAGTTTGGTGCTATCAGCTCAGCTGCCATTAGCGAATCCATCACGTTAAGCTGCAAGAAGTCACACCTGCCAGGCCCAAGCTGTTTATCTCAATAATTTCCCCACATAAAGCAAAAACAGGGGACTATTTATTTTCCTTCCTGACATACATAAGGCTGTTAAAAGTCTGAGTGCACTGGCAGTTTACATGAAGCTAACCTTAATTGCACACCAGAGCGCCATAAAAGGAAGACCAGCCCTCATTAGCTAGGGACCAATTTTACATTTTTCTCCTCTGACCAAAACTGTTTAAAAATGTGGGGTACTATCTCCTCCCAGCCAGACATAAATTTCAGTGCTGTCAGAATGCCCTCGCTGAATTCCAGCTTTTCTCATGCTTGAAATGTTCAGTGTGCCGACTTGGGCTACAGAAAAGAAATGCTGTATCTTCCTTGAGTTCCTGCCCCCAAATGAATGAAACTCTCTCTCTGGTCTTTATAGCACAACCTTAGTTACCCTTAGGACATGATCCCAATCAATATATTTCTTTCATCACTCAGGGTAAAGCAGAAGTACTTTTAACCCTCCTCATGAAAAATGTCCCTGACTTTTCCTATTATGTATGGGGCAGCTATGCTGTGACAAGCACACCGATGATCAATGCATCCTCTCAACATCCACAACTCTAGTCCAAATGTCTCCCATCACAGTACCCCACCCCTGCCTAACAGCAGGATGAGCCCAAAGGCCCTGTAACCTCTTGCCTACTTCAACCCCCCTTTTGGTTGGCCGGTGCCTGTTCAGCTACTTGGGAAATTCCCCCTCCTCTTCACTGTGATTGCCATTATGGGTTGTGTCAGGTTTATTTCTGGCTTCCAGAAGGGAGTTGGGTTTTTGTGGTTGTTTGTTTGTTTGTTTGTTTGTTTTTGTGGAGTTTGGGAGAAGGACCTCATTACTCTAACTCTACACCTTGCTTTGCTGCTGGGCTCCCAAATCAATGCTACCTGTGCTGAGCGTATCACTAACTCCCATCAGCTTCTACTTCCACCTCTTTCTCCCTGTTGCTACTGGACTCATGGACCTGGGATTAGAAGGAAGTTTTCCAGCTTCTTCACATGCCTCCTGTTTCCTCCTCTCTCCCACATTCGAGCTTCTCTTTCTTATGTATATCTATCTCTATCTCTATCTCTATCTCTATCTCTATCTCGATCTTGATCTCGATCTAGATTTAGATCTAGATCTAGATATATCTAAAGATATAAAACTGTAGGTCT
Source organism: Myotis lucifugus (assembly GCF_000147115.1). NCBI lineage: Eukaryota > Metazoa > Chordata > Mammalia > Chiroptera > Vespertilionidae > Myotis > Myotis lucifugus. The sequence continues at coordinate 3,831,919 of NW_005871151.1, read as the reverse complement.
TTATAGATATAAACTAAAGCTTCTATCTACATGAATGAACATAACCAACAGCTAACGCATCTGTAGCATGTGCCGGTCACTGCTCTAAGTGTTTCTTATGTAACAACTCACTAGGAGGTAGGTTGTATTGTTATCCCAGATACGTAAGGAAACCCGACATAGAAAGGTGTAAGTCACCCAGCTGGGCAGTGGGAGTGCTCTTTGTGCTGATGAACTCCATGCTATAGTGAGACTCAGATAATGGTGTGTGTGTGTGTGTGTGTGTGTGTGTGTGTGTGTGTGAGAGAGAGAGAGAGAGAGAGAGAGAGAGAGAGAGAGAGAGAGAGAGAATTGTATGATATTAAGAAAGTACATTCTGAGTCCAACTTTGTGGGCTTAAGTCTTGGAACTTATGAGAAGACCTGTGACATCAAATGTCTCCAAGCCTCAGTTTCTTATTTGTGAAAGGAGGATGATAAGAGGACCCACCTCAAAGGTTTGGAGTGAGGAGTAAGGAGTAAGGAGAAAATATCACAGCCAAGCCCTCAGCTCCCATTGGTACATGGTCAGCAATGGGCAATGGGCAGCTATTTTTATTAACTCAACCTCCATTCAGGGGGCCTGCTACATGCCAGGCTCTGCATATAGAACAGTTACCAAGAGGAAAAAGGACACAGTCTTGTCCTATCAGCCCCTCTGCCTCTCAGGAGAGCTGAGAAAATCAACGGGGGTAATATTTTGTGCAGTGCGGCACTGCATGGGTTTGGGTGATGGTTTTGCTGTTTCACAGGTCTGTGGTTGAATGCAGGTGTGGAGTGGAGTGGCATATATTAGAGGGACCACTGGATGGTTTGGCCAGTAAGAAGTCATGTGACTTGGCTGAGTCACTTCTTTTCCTAAGACAAGGTGCCTCTAAGACAAGGTGGTTGGACAGAAAAAAATTCTGGAGTCTATTTCAGCTCTAACCTTCTCTGACTTTATGCTGTCTCTTCAGCTAAATAGTCTTTGAGCCCCTGGAAATTGTTTTTAGATAAATCTCTAATATAAATTATTATTTTTTACAGTATTTGTCTTTTCTCTTTCATGTAGAGCAGTGGTTCTCAACCTTCCTAAAGCCGCGACCCTTTAATACAGTTCCTCATGTTGTGGTGACCCCCAATTTCATTGTTACAAATTGAACATAATTAAAGCATAGTAATTAATCACAAAAACAATATGTAATTATATATGTGTTTTCCGACAGTCTTAGGCGACCCCTGTGAAAGGGTCGTTCGACCCACAGGTTGAGAACCGCCGATGTAGAGGATTGCCCATAAACCCAATAATTGAGACCTTGGTTCTGAGTTCTGAGAACTGTGTGCTGTGTGACCTTAGGCAAGCTACTTAACTTCTTGAAACCTGTTTCCCCAGCTCAAATGTGACATCACCTACATTCACACCGAGGTAATTGCCTTCTAATTTGCCCTCCTCCAAGCCACTCTCCTAGGCAGATAGATGGAGCTTTAGAAAACATAAAGCAAATCTTGTCATGCCTCTGTTTGCTATCCACCTGAGGCTTTCCAAAACATTTAGAAGAAATCCAAGCCCCTTGTTGAGATCGGTGAGGCCCTGCATGGCCTTGCCCTGCACCATGCTGCTCCACCATTCTTATTGCCCCAGGGCCCTTGCACATGCTGCTCCTTCTGTTCAGAATAGCCCCTCTCTACTCTTCTCCTACCTGATCCTTCTGATCCCCGGGTCTCAGTTTAAATGTCACCTCCTGAAATAAACCTTCCTTGTTTCTCTCCCCAATCTAATTTGGGGCCTCTGGTTATACTCTTTAAAAATATATATTTTTTTAATTTAAAAATTTGTGGTAAAAGATACATAACAAAATTTACCACCTTAACCATTTTTAAGTGCACAGCTCAGTGGCATTAAGTACATTCACATTCTTGTACAACCATCATCACTACCCATCTCTGACCATTTTTCATCTCCCAAGGTGGAAACTCTGTACTCATTAAAGAGTACATTAAATAACTCATCCAAGAAGATAACCATTCTTCTTTCTGTCTCTAAGAATCAACTCTTACTCCTCATGTAAATCAGATCAGACAGTATTAGTCCTTTTGAGGCTGGTTTATTTCATTTAGCATAATGTCTTCAAGGTTCATCCATGTTTTAGCCTGTGTCAGAATTTCCTTCTTTTTAAAGGCTGAATAATGTTCCATTGTAAGTATATACCACTTTCCTTTATTCACTTATGAATGGGGATGTGGGTTGCTTCGATCTTTTGGCTATTGTGAAAAATGCTGCTATGAACATGGGTACGTGGTTATATTCTTCTATAGCACCTGGTCTTTTACTTTAGATCTTGTGTGTTTATTCATTTACTCTCTAGTCCTCTATTAACACTTAAGCTATGTGAGAGTAGGACCTGCTACCTGTTTTGTTTTCTGTGATATATCAACTATATCTTCACAGCATCTGGCGTGTGATGTTATGACATGGACTTCAAAGCTGGCCAGTTTTTTGTTCAAATCCTGCCTCACCACTTGCTAGCTGTGTGACCATAGCAAATGACTTCATTTCTCCGTGCCTCAGTTTCCTCACCAATAAAGTGAGGATAAGGAAGATATTGCCTCCTAAGGTTATTGGAAGGGATATGTAGAGGGATTAGAAGAGAGCCTGAACTATAGTAAATGTTCAAAAATGTGTGCCATTATTATCATAGTAGATGCTCAAATATTTATTGAGTCAATATGTTAAATGAATGAGATGACATTGGACATGAATCTATTTGTTTCCCTCCTCATCTCTGTCTTTCATATGCATCTCATCTTCCTGTTCTTCACAGAAGGTGCAGGTGCTAGTGGGAGGCAGTTTTCCTGTGTCTGCGATGCTCCCTGGTCCACCTTAGCAGGACCTCTAACTGAAGCCCTGGTTCTCAGCCTCACTGCACATTAGAATGACCTGGGGAGCTTAAAAATGCTGGTGCCTAGGCAGCACCCAGACCAATTAAATCAGAAACTCTAGAGGTAAGACCCAAACGTCAGTACTTCTAAAGCCCTGGGTCATTGCAATGTGTAGCCAAGGCTGAGAACCATTGATCTAACACCAGGGTGAAGCTGGGGGTGGCATTCAAGGGCTGGATGCATGGGCTCAGCTGTTCAGAATCTAAGCATTCAAATTTGGGGGAAGTTTCTGTGATCTTTAAGAGCATGATCCTTCACTCACAAAAGAACCACACATAGCTGGTAGTCATATGGAAACACATTCAATTTTGCCCTGGCCAGTGTGGCTCAGTTGGTTGGCCATCGTCCCATGCACCCAAAGGTTGCCGGTTTGATTCATGGTCAGGACACATGCCTGGGTTGTGGGCATAATCCCCTGTAGCGGGTGTGCAGCAGGCAGCTGAAGTACTTTTCACTCTCACATCAATGTTTCTCTCTCTTTCTCCCTCTCCCTTTCTGTCTGTCTAAAAATCAATAAAAAAAATTTAAAAATACATTCAATCTCACTAGAAAAATCAAAGAAGGGCAGATTAAAAAGACTGGGGTGGCTATTCATCTGCTTCCCATCAAATTGGTATACATTAAAAAAAACACAACACTAATGGCTAAGGTTAAGATTATAGGGAATTGGACCTGCCATACACAGCTGATGAGAGTATAGCTGGGATAATCTGTTTGATCTGAAGGACCCTTTGGCATTTAATTTCAAAATCTTTATAGGTTTTAATATCAGATTTATTGTGTATGGATAAAAAAAATACAGTTGCCTTGAATTGAAAAAAAGTATTACCTATATTATTATATAATTTATACATGTTTGTTATAAATGAAAGAAAATATTAAAATGACCTATAACGCCACCAATATAACATAGGCTAACAGTTTGCTGTCTATCTTTTAGACATTTTAATGCACATATTTATACATTTTTTAAAAGTGCAAGAATATTATGACTACAATTTTATAAACTGCTATATTTTTCCACTTTGTTTATTGTACTTAACACAGTGTCAAATAACATTTGTCTGCTTAAATGAATTAATATTCTCTAACAATGTAATTTTTAATAGCTCAAGATTTGATTTTTATGTTGCACCGTGATTTAACTAATCCTATATCATTGGATATTTCTATTATAAACTAGTGACCAGGTGCACAAATTCGTGTACATTGAAAGGAAATTAATTAGAAGAAATATTTTAATATCGCTCTTTGCCCTTTCTCTATAATAGAAGTGTCAACCAAATTTACGATTAACAATGGCAGATGGAAACTCACGTGTGAGATTGGAGCCAGCAAGAGCTTTATATGTATTGTGCATACTCGAGTCAACTTAGCTTTTTATAGATATAGAATAAACTTGCTTAATTAGACCTGCTTTCTGATTTACCTAAACCTTTTCCAGCCCAGTGAAGCACCCCGACTTCTTTTTCAGGTACTTGTCAGCAACACAGTAGTAAATATCAACATGAAGCAGATTATTATTGTAGATCACGCAGGGAGAACAAAGGGCAAACTATTTAACTGTAGCAGTGTTTGACTATATTCTGCACAATGAGAAAACCTGAAGTCATTTTCAAGGTCCAGCATTTCTTACTTCTTTTCAGTCGGGTCAAGTTTCTAAGCTTTCTAAATCTCTGTTTTCTGGATAATGAAAAGAAGATAGGATTCCACCAAGTCTCCTATCTGCCTACTCCAGGACTTCTGTGAGGATCAAATGAGATGAAGCATGGGAAAATGCTTCACAGACATTTGGTTAAAGTGTAAATGTTTCCACCTGGCTATAAAGCAAGTCATGTTCCTGGGCTGAAGAAACTGCAAAGAGGCTAGTCGCTAGGGAGAGGAAGCTGGGCGTTGCTACGTGATGTCACTACCCGGTCTGGGCTTTGCTGGGCTGTGGGCCGCAAATTTTGCTCCATGGGGTCTTGGCAGCATCAGCTGCGATTTGGTGGGCTGTCACTCTGGGGTGGTGGTGGGGCCTGTGTCCCACTTGGGGGAAGCTGAGTGTTGCTTTGTCAGCGCCAGGTCCATGCTGCCGTTTCTCTGTAAATGGCCAGTGCCTGCACCCTGGTGGTCAGTGAGCATCATAGCAACTGGTCGGATGGGCAGAGGGACACTTAGCATATTAGCCTTTTATATATATAGATTATATATATAGATTACTTTGTGATGAATACTTGAGCAGCTATAACAAAAAAACCATAGACTGGGTGACTTATAAACAACAGACATTATTTCTTATGGTTGTGGAGGCTGGAAGTTCAAGATCAGGATGCCAGCATGTTGGGTTCTGGTGAGAGCCCTCTTTGGGGTTGCAGACTGCTGACTTCTGCAGTCCTCACATGGGAGAAGGGAGCAAGGGAGTTCTCTCGGGTCTCTTTTATCACCTCCCACCGGGCCATGCATTGAGGACACGAACATCCAGTCTATAGCAGTACTCTTGTGGACAAGTCTTTGGGTATGCTCAGTTATAGCCTTACTATAAATTCCTAATATAAAGTAGATAAAGAAAATATACCATTATAAGGCCTTGTTTTCCTTTTGTTTTCAAAGTATTTTTGTGTTAATAGTGACTAGTAGTGATATTCTATGGTATAACTAAGTTGCTTGTAAACAGATGTTGCAAGGGAAGAAGATACAGTTACAGTCAGGCTCAGCTCCGTCCTCAATCATGTTACGTATTAGCTGGTTGTTGCACTTCAGGCACTATGTGTATACCTGTGTGCACATGTGTGCATGTGTGGGTGCACATGCATGCTTGTGAGCATGTCTATGTCCTGCTGATTCCCTCAGGTAGACAAACAAGCCAGCAGTCCTTGCTTCTAAGTCAGTTCCTTTCTCAGTCCCGACCCACCATTCTGCCCTTATTTTCCTGGCTGATTTGCAGAACCCTACTCCGTATCCTGGCTTCTGACATCGGATTTTGTTTTCCCACTTTGGGTTCTGCATTTCCAGTGATGGCCAGTGGAGTTAGCAAGTCAGTTAGGAGCCCTGCAGTTTGGCTTGGAGATGAGGGCACCTTCTGCCAGCATTGGCTTTCAGGGCTCTGCCCAGCTGAGCATCTTTCTGGCTCCTCTTCATCCCCTATGAAGCTACTGGGGGTCCCCAGAAGATCCAGACCTGGGGAGGGTGGAGGCATCCCCACTTGCATACAATACAAAGGGAAGTGTTTCTTCCCCTCATCAGTAGGCTGTCAAATGCTTTCCAGGAGTGACTTCTCTCCCTTTGCTTCCCCCTCCTTCCATCTCTTCATTCTTCTTCCTCTTCACACTGAAGCAAGAAAACAAGAAAATGAAGAATTATATGAAAGAGGAAAAAAAAACAGTGATAGAAATAACAATGTGCAGCAGAAAGCCTCTTTGGTTCAATATAACATCTGTTTTCTGGGCAATGGAGAGGCCCTGTTTGTGGCTTAAACTCCAATTGTCATCTTCAGGAGCTGTTGGTGGGTCAGAAGCCGGAGCAATGAGATGCACACAGGGCTCTGGACGGAAGTTGGAATCTAAGAAGCAGCTCCACCCATAATTACTCATGAAAAACCGGATACAGTGACCAGTTATTTATTTGATTTTTTAATCTATAAAAGGCCTCCTCTAGGTTAGCTGATTTGGAGCGCAGATATAAAGCTGGCTTTCTTGTAAGATGACTGTGAAAACACGCAAGGAAAACCACTCGATCCGAACCTGGAGGCTGATGGCAAGGGCCTTTATCAAAATGTTATTCTTTTCCAAAAGGCATTCATCATTTTCAACAGGGCTTCGTCCTGGTGTTGGTGTCGCAAAGTGAAGTCTTGCCTCGGGCAGGTTAAACTAGCAGCATTCAGGGGAAAAAATAATCCTGCAGACTGCGTCCAGGGAGCTGTCACGATGATTAATTAGCCCCGACAGTCCCAGGTGGGTGATAAGGACCAAAGCATTCTCGCCTACTGTTTGTACTTAAGTGACATAGGCTTGGGCTCAGGTCCCCTGCGTGTCATTCTCATTCTGCAGAAATATCTGCCCTCAGTCTGATCTCGGGGAAGTCAGTGGGAAGGTTCAGTTTAAAATCCAGAGAGGAGGGAGTCTAGACTGGCTCTGGGCCTACTTTGCTCAGTGCCCTTGAGCAGGTTTCTTGGTGGCCTTGGAACCCCGTTTTCTTAAGCAGGGCTCCTAATGGCCCCTCATTATTTGGCCATTGCCTGCCTCTGGGACACCTCAGTCTCACAGGGCTTCTTTGACCTTTTTCAGCCTTTCCCTCTTCCTCTTGCTGCTAGCCATTACCCAAGCCCTTCCTTCGTCTACTCCAGAGAACACCTTCCTTTCCTCTTTGCCTGGCTAGTTCCTGCACATCCTTCAAGCCTGAACTTAACTATAGCTCTCTTTGCAAAGTCTTGCTGGACCCTCCTCTTAGGAGCCAGCCTCCCTGAGTACTCTGTATTTCCCTAACCAATGAATGGTGCTTCCTGTTCCTATCGTGGTGGCTAATTCAAGGCTGTCCTAGCGGGCCTTTGGGCTTCTTGAAGTCAGGGAGAGTTCAATCTTTCTTGTCACTGTAGGTACAGCACCTAAGTACAGTGCCTGGCACATGGAAGAGGCTAAAAATAATCATAATAAGGGAATAATGATATGAGATGAAAGAAGGGGAATCATATTAGGTGAACAGCACAAACGTTTTGAGTATAACCTTTATGGCCTAAAATTTGCATTGTTATCCTCTCTCACCTCCACATACATGCATGAGGGTTGCTGGGCATTTGATACCCATTTATTGAGAAATAGAAAATGACAAAGGTCACTATGAATTAGCATTATCTTGAAATTTATTGGTATTTTATTAATGACCATAAGATCAACATACATTTGAAACTACTCATACATGTAAGTAGTAGAATACGCAATCAGAAATTAAAATTTGTGTTTTAAAAGTTATTTTTCAGTGTGAGAGGTATTATAATATTGCTTTTGGAATCACTGAAAGAGGCACTATTCACCTCTCACCTCCCCCCCAACCCAATCCTCCCAGTTGGGCTGGGTATGAGAGTCTCACAATCACTTGAAAAGTTTCTCTAGAAGAATAAATCACTTTTGAGCCACCAAGAACTATTATTATTAGTAGTAGTAATATCATATTATTATTACTCATGTAGAAGAATGATATAAAGCCCCACAATTTGTGTTTTGAAGATGTAAAAAAAGCCATTGGCCTTTTAAAGAAGTTCTACACCATTTTCTCTAATTTTATCTTCTTTTTCAAACTTGAGTTTGCTATGAATTTAGAATGAGCTTGTCCATTTCCACAAAACAAAACACCTGCAGGATTATTACAATTGCATGAATTCTATGAGTCAACTTGGGGATAGTTGACATATTAACACCTTGGGAGCTTTCATTCCCTAAACATTGATATAGCTCTTCATTTATATATGTCATCTTTAATTTCTCTCACAGTATTTTTTAGTACAGAAGACTTGTATGTTCTTTGTTGAACTTATGCCAAAGTAGTTTAAATTCTTTAACACTTTTACAAATTGAATTATTTATATTTTAATGTCTTTTTTATAATTGCTTGCTGCTAGTATAGAAAATAAATTTGATCTTTATTAATATTTTTATATCCTGTGACTTTATGACATTCACTTATTTAAAAGTTTTGTAGATTTCTTACAGTTTTCTACATGTACAGAGCCACCTGCAAATAGACACAGTTTTACTTCTTGCGTTCTGAACTTTATACATTTGATTTTTTTCTTGCCTTTTTATAATGGCTGGGACCTCCAATGCAATGTTTAATATAAATGATGAGACATTTTTGTCTTTTATGAATATCAGAGAACCAGGGTTTACTATTTTACTGTGGAGTGGTTTAAGTATGAGTTCAGTGATCAGTTTCTATAAATGCCCTTTATGAAATTGAGGAAAGTCCCTTCTATTCCTGGTTGGCTGAGAATTTTTATCAAGAAGAGATGTGGAATTTTGCCAATCACTTTGTCTGAATCTATTAAAATATCATACCAGTTTTCCTCTTTTATTCTCTTAATATGTTAAATTGCATTGATTGCTTTTTGAATGTTAAAATCTTGAATTTACAAGATAAATTCTACTTGGACATGATGTGTGATCTCTTATCTATACTTTCTGGGTTCAATTTGATAACATTTTGTTAAGAATTTTGCATCTTTGTTCCTGATGATTTTATGAAAAAGTTTGTATAAGATGAGTAGGTTATATTCTCCCTCTGCATCTCCTCCTATTGACACAAGCGATGGTACCTTTAAGAGTTGTCTCTGCTGTATGAGCAACTTTTTCTCTGTCTTCAAGGATACCTCAGGCATTGGCATACCTGTTCTGCTCTAGGGGTCCCAGGCTGAAAGGATGAAAGATTTAGTATGTTGCTGAACATAGAGCTTCCAAAGGCTATACTAGCTCCATGGCCTGCAGGCCCACTTGGAGCTTTCCATTTCCAACTTCATGCTCACTGAGGAAACTCAACACCCACGTCTGTGAGATGTGGGAAATCAGGGAAGGCTGTCTACATCCAGTGAGTCACCAAGTCCTGACAATTCCATGTTCTAAATACTTCTCAAATCTTGCTCTTACTCTCTATTTGGGTACTGATATTAGCTCAGGTCTCTTAGCTCTATCGGGATACTTTCAAAAGCTTTTATTATCTCTGCCTCTAGGCTCTCTTTCCTCCATTCTTCCTTCCATGTCACTATAGAAATGTCTCTATCTGTGCCATTCCCTTGTTCAAAAAACATTGAACACTGCAGACCACAAATTAACAAAGTCTTAAGCATTGCACTCGAGGGCCTTCACGGTCTGGTCACTTAATTGACCATGTACTAATCCATCAATCAGAGTCTCTTTCCATGTGATGTATCCCTGTGTCAATTCTTCACTTTACTTTAAAAAAATCTATATATATAAAGCCTAAGCGACCGTTCGACCATTTGACCAGTAGCTATGATGTGCACTGACCACCAGGGAGCAGACGCTGAATGCACAGGCATGGAAGCATGGAACAGACTGATGGATCTCAGAGGGCAGGTGGGAGGAGAGGAGGGTGGGAAGAGATTAACCAAAGATCTTATATGCATACTAGAGGCCTGGTGCACGGGGTCCCTCAGCCTGGCCTTTGGGAATGGGGCCAAATGCATGCCCTGGGCCTTCAACATCCCCCAGGGGGTCCCAGATTGTGAGAGGGCACAGGCCAGGCCAAGGGACCCCACCAGTGCAGTAATTCATGCACTGGGCCTCTAGTAATAATAATAAATAGTAACAATTTCTTTAAGATTCAAGTGTTACTTATAATGAGATTTACTGTCAATTTCATAATAGCTATTCACAAAGAAAAGAAATACTATTACACTAAGTAAGTGAATACTTTAATTGCAAGACACATTAAAATGTGAAGAAGTTTGAGGTCTGAGAGTTGAAGACACATCAAATGTCAAGAAAAGGCTCAGTACTGATTTAGCTAAAGAATCTTTTCCTGACTCATTGTGCTTCCAAGGAGCTCTGCACCATGCAGTCCTGCCCCTCTGCACATGACCCTCTGGATTATTTTCTTGTGCTAAAATCAATCTCCACGGAATATACTTGGTCTAAGCTTATTGGGTCTGCAAAGAGAATAAGCAGTTTGCCTATTCACTCTGTAAAATCTGCCATACTTTAAGAAAAACCTACTGTTGAAAATACAACCCCCAAAAAGTCCCACAGTATTTGTTGTATCTGGCCGACAGCTGAGGGTTAATTATTCCTGCTTCCTGGGGAGGGTGCAGGGGGCGAAAAGAGGGGCATCTGTTCTTTTGTCACTTGATGTCATTTTCTGTTCTGAATATATTACCAATGCAGTTATTGCATCAACATAAATTAAATCCTTGGTCTCCCTCAGTCTTTTACTTTAGCACTTTTGACCTCTAAACATTTGACCCAGAGTTTGAGCTGAAATTAAGCCGTCACAGATCTTGATTTGATAAGGGGAAAGGAATTAACATGGACAAAAAGAAGTGAGGCTAATTGGCATTTCCAAGTGATTTTTCCCCCCTTTTGCAATTGGCCAAAGAAAATGTCATGAGGGAGAGTGCTGTTTGCTTTCTCCTAGCAGCCCTCTTTGTGTGTGCCCCGGGACCAGGCCTCACCCGCGTCAGTCTCTCTGTGCGCCATTCTTGGGGGATAAGTGAGTCGGGCTTTGTTGCGAGAGTCTACATACAGTTCATGAGACTTCTGTTGTCTGTGCTCAGATGGTTCTAGACACGCCACTCCATTTAATTTGGAATTCATTTGTCGTGGACCGTTCTCCAGGCTTAATGGCTGAAAGGCCCTTTCCAAAAGGGAAAGCATTCAGGGGTAGAATTTAACAAAGTCCAGTAAGAAAGCAAATTCTTCATAAAACCCTGAAAAATTTTCTCCAAAGTCCAGACACCAAAACTATCGTGTACCTCAGGGTTTCAGTTCTGCTCTCGTCGCTTGGGTCCTATGTGGACTATAGCAGTGCCTCTGCATTGGTAAATAAGGAATAACTTCATGACAGTTTAATGGGGCCGGGAAAAATAATTGCCTTTTTTTTTTTTTTAAAGTGGCTCTTCTTATCGTGTTCTGCTATGGTGAACCATGATGGTGAATTTGCTAGAGATAAGATCCTTAAAGTGAGACTAAAATAAACAAAAGATAATCTTATTCCATTTCTGGGCTTAGACTGTCTACCAGAGAGAAGCACATTCATTGTAAAAATGAACAGGATTTCTGGCCAGGCAGTCTGAGGGGAGGAGGATTGGGA
>NW_005871151.1:3819025-3820087 GCF_000147115.1 Myotis lucifugus | reverse complement strand
CTTCCTTTGTTTCAGCTTCACTCAAGCTCGGGTTCATCCTCAATTTATTTATTTACTTAGTTAGTTTAATTGAATTTATTGGGGTGACATTGGTTAATAAAATTATACAGGTTTCAGGTACAATGTTATTATTTAAAATTTGCCTTTGAACTTAACTATCCTTTCTCTCTTCTCTGCTTTGCTAATCCCTACCCACCTTTCAAGAACCATCTCTTTGGGAAGTCTTCCAGTTGTCCTCTTGGTTCTCTCTTAGCACTTTGCTCCTTGTGCTGTTTGAGCTTGTTGGCATTGTTTATCTGTTCACATAAGAGCCTCTTGCCCTAGATTTTGAGCCAAGCATTCGTTCATTTGTTCATTTTCTTGTGCAAGCATTGAATCAGTACTTGGTGAGCACATACTCTGTGCTAGAGATACAAGGGAGAACACGGCAGTCATGTCCTATGTTTCAGTCTAATGAGGGAGACAAAAAGCACAGGAACCAGATAAAAATAAAAGTTAAGAAGGAAGCAAACAGGGTACTGAGATAAAGAAATGGGAAGACTATTATATTATAAAGGGGGTTCCAGAGGATGTTTTCCTGAGGATGTGGCATCTAAGTGAAGAACCAAAGAAGTTGGGCATCTTGACTGCTCCATGATTAATGGAATGAATGAATCTCAATGAGAGGACCTTATGATTTGCCACGTCCAATTAAAAATACTCCTGAGAATAGTGTCAGTGAGCATTCCCTAAGGCAGTGTTGAGAAGGTTTTTTAGGTGCTGCCTCTGACCTAATAGCAAAGGCTGCTGGGAGCACAATTTTGAGGAGCATTGGGATTGTATCAAGCTCAGTGGGAAGAGTGCCATGGACAGTGAGCAAGGTCAGCCATGGATGTGCAGGTCATGGTGACCTGAGTGCTAGACTATTTATATCCCGTTGAATGGAATGACTGGCACCAGGGACCATTTCTCAGTTCTTCTAATTTTTCCTTTTGGCTCTTTGATTTTCTCTCAAAGTGTTTTTTTTAATATTTTATTGTTTTTTTACAGAGAGGAAGGGAGAGGGATAGAGAGTTAGAAACA
>NW_005871151.1:3802875-3817013 GCF_000147115.1 Myotis lucifugus | reverse complement strand
CCCCCTTGTCTCTCCTGTCATCCCTTAAGGCCTAGTTCCTGTCTTAGTCATGTCTAGTGTCTGAACAAGAACTCCAACAAATATGCTGCGTGGCTGAACAAAGGAAGTTTGGCATTCCTCTGGTGCGTCTGATTGAAAACAAACGAGTAGCTGATCAACAGGTAGAGGTTATTTGCAAAACTGAAAATAGACTGGATCAGGCCCAGCTATTGTGACCCAAACTAATCAAGAATGCAAGGTTCAAAAGGGCCTGATACCTCGTGCTCATGCAGCACACATATACCCCCTCACTTCTCGTGCAAAAATGAAGGCAAATCCCTAACTCTAAACACCCAAGGGGAGCAACGTAAACTGATTTTTCATGCAGTAGATGGGGGTAGGACAACCAGAACCGAAATGAGCCCTTTGCCAACATGAAGTTTATTAGTCTGGGCAGAAAGTCAACATCACTAAATTTTCCTGGAGATATGTTTTGAGCCTCATTCTTGACGTCTTGGGCTCTGATAAACACTGGCTTGTGTCGTGGGTGAGAGTCATTAACTTAGTTTTGCACGATGGAAATAATGGCTCCCCATTTGTTAGTTTGCGTTAGGCATGTTTCAGGGCTATCACGGCCTCATTGCCTCCCAATGTAGCTGCTGCCCTACACTTGACCTCTCCCCATCCAAAAATGTATATGCATGGATGGCTGAGGAACCCTGGCACCTTACAAATTATCCATTCAGACTGTCAAGAATCTTTTCTTTGGAAGGAAAAGAGATGTGACAAGTGTAAACACGGGAGAATGGAACCTGCTGCAGAGGACAGATGCCACGTCAGACTTGATAAAAGCTGATGGTGCATTCTTCTGCAGTGAGTCAGCTGGCTGCTCTCTCTCTCTCTCTCCAACTCCTTCCAGTCTTTTTTGCTATGATAGTTTCTTTCATCCTGACCCCTTAGGCATGCCCTGGAAGCAAGGTTCTGATTAGTACAAAACTGCCCACCTTCTGTTTTTATTTTCATCCATGTTTCCAGTTTGGTGCCAGGCCGCAGGATTCAGATACCGATCAAACTAGATGAGGGTCACTTGTACCCTAAAACAGGAGGCAAAGAAGATCCCTTTCTGTCACACAGAGTGGCAGGACCATCTGGTTCAAATGCTGATGGAGGCTGTGCCTTCGATGATCAAGATCCTGATTTCACAGAATTTCCCGAGGCAGAGGTGGAGGTTGGAAGCCCCGGGGAACAGTCAAAGGTAAGGAACTGGCCCTGGAAAGTTTTGAAAACCAAATCAGTGTCTTACTCCCACCCCCTCCCTGAAATACAACTGAATTAGCTCCTAGCATGCTTAAAGTTGCACTGAAGTTGGAATTCGCACTTTTCAGAGTGGCCGTCCAGGTTGGAAATCTTGAAGCAGGGGCTGCAGAATATCAGCTGCTAGCTGGGCCTTCTCTGGCCAAGTTAGGACACATTTCTTGTCCATTTGCATAGCTGTTGTCTCAGATAAGCCATAGATAGTAGAAAGTATCAGTTAAGAGAACAGGTGTTGAAGTTGGATAGATTTGAGCTTGAGTTCCAACTTCATCTTTTCACTCTCAGTCCAGATTGCATTTGGTCGAAAGCAACAGAAAAGATGGCCAATCATGGCCCAAGTGAGGACCTAGTTACTCATCTTACATGACCAGAATTCCAGAAGGAGGCAGACCAGGGCCATCCCCAGGGCTCAGGGATGCCATCGTGGACCAGTTCCTTTCAGCTTCCTGTTCTGCATCCTTAGGGGGTTGTGATGGGACAAAAACATAACCCCAAGGATCTCGATGGAATGTAGTTTATTTTCAGGAAAGGATATAAGCCGTGATGAGATAAACAAGCAACATCACTCAGTGTATCTCAGGATTCCCAGGAGAGACGCTGCTCTCAGTTTTAGCTAGAAGCTTCTCTCAGTGTGTTCCAAAGAAGAGGTTCCAAGGGGGAAGACCTCCAAAGTCCTCTCCTGCGTCTTGTCAACTGGCAAACACATACGCAACAACATAAATAATGTCTTGTCTTATTGTTTTGTTCACTTATTTAAGAATGATTCAGCAGTGAGTGGATGCCCTAGACTTTATTTCATAATGGTTTTACTACTGCACAGCCATGACCCTGAGCGGTGATAGATGGGGGCCAGAATGAGGGCAGTGGTGGTGGGATTAGAGAAGAAAGAATCTATGAGTGAGACACCCTTTCCTAGTGGAGAGCGATTGGATGTGTGGAGGGCGGGTGTCCGAGTTGACGATGGGTTCTTCAGTTGGAGGTGCTGGGACGATGGTGAAACCATGAATAGGAATGAGGAAGTCAAGAAGAGGAATCTGAGTTCAGTTTGGGACACACAGAAGTTCTGAAGTTGAGTAGAGGCATATCCAGGGGAGATGTCTAAGGTACAACTGGAAATCCAGGCATAGAGCTCAAGAAACAGAGTTAAAATACAGTAACTATGTAATGATAATGTAGGTTTTTTTGTTTTTGTTTTTTTACTCCTCACCCGAGGATATTTTTTTCCATTGATTTTTAGAGAGAGTGGAAGGGAGGGGGACAGAAAGAGAAACATTGATATGAGAGAAACGCATCGATTGGTTGCCTCCCACACGTGTCCCGACCGGGGCCAGGAATGGAGCCTGCAACCAAGGCACATGCCCTCGATTGAGATTGAACCCTCCACCCTTTAGTCAGCAGGATGATGCTCTAACCACTGAGAAATCCGGCTAGGGCTATAGTTTTTATTTTTTATTTTTTTATTTTTTTAAAATATACTTTATTGATTTTTTACAGAGAGGAAAAGAGAGGGATACAGAGTTAGAAACATCGATGAGAGAGAAACATCGATCAGCTGCCTCCTGCACACTCCCCACAGGGTATGTGCCTGCAACTAAGGTACATGCCCTTGACCGGAATTGAACCTGGGACCTTTCAGTCCGCAGGCCGACGCTCTATCTACTGAGCCAAACCGGTCAGGGCTATAGTTTTTATTTTAATTAAGTTTTTGCCTGCAATGGGGCAGTACTTTTCCATTAGCTATGGGCATCCATCCTGTGGATAAACTGATACCACAAGTTGAAGAAAATCAAGTCTGCAATTATCCGGTGAATATGATCTTTGTGGAGAGTCCATGGAGGGGAAAACAAACCTCTAGTTCCCCATAACTGCAGGGGAAGTGGGGAAGGGTGGTTAGTTCTGATTTCACAGGGATACATGTTTCCTTGGGTTACATAAGTTTCAAAGGCTTTTTCACAATCAGCTCATTTGATGTTCACAAGAACCCTATGCAGAAAGCAAGGGAGAGCTTCTCTTCAATGTTGACAAATGAGAAAAGAGCAATGTGAGAGAGCCTTGACATGTCCAGACTCTGGACTGTCTGAGCCCATAATGGAGACCAGAACCAGAACCAGTTGGCCGAGGCTGAGAGTGACTTCAGGCCTTTCAGTTCCTCCCTCCTATTAAAGTACCCCTCCCATCCAAGTATGGCTGCTTCAGAGCATTTTATAATACCACCTCCACTCTTCAATGATTTCATAGTGAATTAAATAAGTGATTCTTAAATGTCAGTTCACTTGGGGAGCTTGTAAGATCCAGATTTTTGAGCCTCACCCCAAAAGATCCAGTTTCAGTATGTGCATTAGAGTTCTCCAGAGAAACAGAAACAATAGAAAAAACTATGTTTCCTATTGATCTCTTTATTCACATATAAAGAGATTTATTGGTTTGGGGATATATATAAATATATGATATGAGGAATTGGCTCACTTGGTTATGGAGGCGGAAAAGTCCCACAATTTATCATCTGCAAGCTGGAGACCCAGGAAACCAGTGGCACAGTTCTGGTCAGAGTCCAAAGGCCCGAGAACCAGGAGCACCAAAGGAGTACATCCCAGTGTGAGGGTAGGGGAAACTGATGTCCGAGTCAGGCAGAGAACGAGCATTTTCTCTTCCTCCACCTTTTTATTCTATTCAGGCCCTCAAAGCATTAGATGAAGCCCATGCACACTGGGAAGGGCCATCTGCTTTGTGCAGTGATCCACATGCTAGTCTGTTCCAGAAACACCTTCCCAGTCACCCTCAGAGATCCAGCTCTCTGGGCATCCATGGCCCAGTCAAGTTAACATAGAAAATGAACCATACAGCAGTTTGCCAGGAGTCTGCATTGTAGCAAATATCCCAGGTGAGTCTGCTGTGGATGGTTCACCCACCACATTCTGAGAATCACTGAAGTAATGGGGGGAGGATGTCTAAGTCCCTTTCTGTTTCCTTTCCTGCCCCTCTCCCACTCTCCTGTAGATGAGGAGTTGCTTATCTGATTGGCCAGTTGTGGGACAGAAACCAGGCTATCTTTACTAATGGACACAATCATTATGTTTTCAATGTCAAGTATTTTCTACCTTCTTTTCTGCTTCTTGCTGCTGTTTTGATGTGACATCAATGAGCAGAGCCAAGATCCCTTTGTTCCTGACTACTTTATCCTGTCTTGTTTGTTTGTTTGTTTTGCATGCTTTCCAAAATGTTGTCATGAAAACTCTAGTTCCCTGTATCCTACAGCCCAGCCAGAAGGTGACATTTTTCAGTTGGGAGAGAAGGGCCTTTGTAGGCAATTCGACGAGGTTGCAAGTTGCCCTCAGTCTCCCCAGAGTTCCACTTTGGATATGTTAGCATTGGTCCCAATAAAAGTGAAGTTTTACATTGCATATATTTGGTCTAGTTTCCTATATGTATAGGATCTTCGGGATTAATAC
The DNA here is from genome assembly GCF_000147115.1 of Myotis lucifugus. NCBI lineage: Eukaryota > Metazoa > Chordata > Mammalia > Chiroptera > Vespertilionidae > Myotis > Myotis lucifugus. Next base: position 3,812,271 of record NW_005871151.1, on the reverse strand, counting down.
CTAGCACTTACTGAATGCATACCATGTGCAAAACAGTGAGTGTTATGCACAAAAGCAGCTCGTATAATCTTTATAACAGCTCTGTGGAAAGGTACTGTCATTATTCCTTTTCTTTTCTTTTTCTTCAGATGAAAAAATTTCCCAAGGTGTTCTCACTAGTGAGTAAGCAAGATTTGAACCTAGGCCTTGAATTACACATACCTCATCCTTCTGAGTCTACTCTTACCCACTATACTTAGGAACTGTCTGGGGAAGGGATGGACAATGAAGGGGATGTTGGAGTTCTAGGGTCCCCTGCACATACACCATCTACATATCATCAAAACTGCCTAGAACCTCAATAGAGGCCAATTCAAAGGCAAAAGGACACAGGAATTCAAAGCCATTATCTGGCTAATTAGAACCACAACTCTATTTTGAGCTGCATTAACTGGACAGGTATTTTCCAATAGCTTGCAGACTCTCTTCTGAATGAGTACTTAACTCTGGTCCCTCTTAGCTGCTGTTGAAATTTCTATAACCTCAGTGGTTCTGGGATCGACAGATGATGAAACTTTTCAACAGATCCATTTTCTCTGAGCCAGTTGATGGTATCCCCTATCTTAGAACAAACCATTAATCAAAAAGAAAGGCCACAACCATAAATCGACATAAATTGGGTACAATCTTCCCTGAATGACTTTGCCCTGCCAAAAGTGTTCTTAGCTTTATAACGTTGGTCGACACTGGCCCTAGCCCAGCGGTTTCCAGTTTTTCTTTATGGAGGTGAATAGACTAAACTCAGCACTTTCTCAGTCTTTCAAATAAGTGCACTGACATCATTTGGAAATTATAAGAATCCACATATCAGGCCAAATTCCACTCTGGGTTCAACATCCGCTGCTCCACCCCCCACCCCTGAAATCAACCCCCAAGAGTATGGTTAAGTAAGGGTAGAACTTGGCTAGAAGCTTGTTATTTTTGCAGTTTTAATTACACATACCTCATTCATTTGCCCAAATTAGGAGAGAAGGTTTAAGGAGGGACCCTTTGCCTGTTGGCTTGCTTCAACGTCTGGTTATTCTAGTACTTAACTTGGGAATTTCAAGAAAATAGTCAAGAATTGACATTATATATTCTTTTGGGGGGGCTGGAAAGAACTTAAACCAGCACTATCTTATCCAAACCCCATGGTTTTATAGACCAAACACAAACACAAAACAAAACCCAATGAAATTTAGAGAGGAAAAGTGCCCAAGGTCATATGAAAGGTATGGTAAGCAAACCAGACCAAAAAAAAAAAAAAAAGCCAGGAATCTGTCTCCCTTGTTTAGTGTGCTTTCAACACTCCCCACTAGAAAGGGTGATTTATCACATAAATTTATAAATTTTCTCCTGCTATATTCAGTAGTGGAAAAAACCTGGGTTTTAGGGCCAGGCGAGGCAGGAGTGAATCCAAGTTCAATTACTTCTTGATCATGTGTGCCTAGTTTCTTACCTTCTCTGGGTTTTAGTTTCCTATTTATCAAGGAGGGAAGACTAATGCATACTTCCTAAGGAAGTTGTGACAGTTTAGTGAAATGATATCCCCAGGCAAGTGGGACACAGTAATTGCTTGGTCCCCTTCTTTTTTAGGACTCTTGGGTTGCAAATGATAGAAACTCAAACTGGCTCGAGCATAAAAGGGAATTTGTTGGGACACCTGTATGATGTTGAGTACATTTTGGTTCAAGAGAGGCTGGTTCTATAGGCCAAAGTGTTAGCATTAGAAATGATAGCTTTCTTCTGCATAAGTGACATTCTTAGGCCAGCTCCCTCTTGGTGTGACACGATGAGCTGTTAGTAGCTCAAGGCTTCTATCCTATAAGGTTCCAGTCCAGAACAGAGAAAACCATTCTTTTTTTAAAAAATATATATTTTATTGATTTTTTACAGAGAGGAAGGGAGAGGGATAGAGAGTTAGAAACATCGATGAGCGAGAAACAGCGATCAGCTGCCTCCGGCACACCCCCTACTGGGGATGTGCCTGCAGCCAAGGTACATGCCCTTGACCGGAATCGAACCTGGGACCCTTCAGTCTGCAGGCCGACACTCTATCCACTGAGCCAAACTGGTTAGAGCGAGAAAACCATTCTTATCCAATATTTTCAATGAAAGGTCCAGAATTAAGACATGTTGGTCCAGCTCTGATGAAACATCCAGTGGTACAAATCACTGTGCCGTAAAGCCAGGCAATAGGTCAGAAGGTCAGGTTGAGGAGATATGCCCCCTCCTAGAGCTTGGAGTGGGGGTGGTTAGATAGGATGGGTGAACCTCCAGGAGCACATAGACTGAGAGTAGAGCAGGGTTAGTTCTCCATAAAACAATCTGAATGCTCTTGACCACTGAGGATTCACTTCCCTTCTCCTTTCTACTTGTCCCAGGTTTGTCAACACTCAGGAGGCTGTTTGTTCTATTATTGTATATTCTACCTGTGCTAGGAGGAAATAAGCGGTACTGAAGTTAGTGCCTCTTGAGCTGAGTAAATAGACTTTCTTGGTTAAGAAGAAAGACTTGGTCAAAGGAAGTATTCTTTCCCACTCAGCTATGCTGTATCTTTCCTTATAAAATAAAAACATCACATTATATTAAAATAGACAAAGAATACTTGCAAATAAAATAGGGACACAAAATGACATCTGTTGTTAAACATGAGTCTTCACAGTCTAGAGCACAATGTCCCACTTAGATGTAATATTGCATATTTAAAACAAAAGTTATTTATTAAACATTTACTATGTGCTAGGCACTGTGATTAAGTGCTGATAACACAACAAGTGCTTTCAAAATAGCTTTAACAGTAATTTCTCTTAAGATTCAGTAAATGCAAAAGTATTTATTGAGGCCCAGCCATGTGTTGACCATCTTTCTAGGCAGTGCAGGAAGTGATAAATTAAAAGCCAGACGAACACAGTGGTTAAGGACACTGAGGCTTTGAAAAGAGACGAATATGTGTTCAAACTTGGCTTCATCACAGATCCATTGCATGACCTTGAGAAACTTGCCATTGAACTCAAGTTCTGTAAAATGCGCATAAAAATTGCATTGGTTTTCAGGGTAGTTGTGAGCATTAAAAGTCATGTATTTTAAGTTATTTGGCACATGTCACAATGTAGGCTACAAAATGGTAGGCGCGGTGGCAATTTTTGCATTGATATCCTATCACCCATTTCCAAGCCCCAATGTACACATTTACACACACACAGACACAATCACGGAACCACTGATATGATAGAAGCAAGGGCTAGATACACCAGGTATATGCTGTGATCAAACTAGGCTAGAACCTGGAACTAGTTTGTAACCTCTGCTTGTTATAGGTGATCTCTTTCAAGTATTCCCATTACGCATGTTATACTTTTGTAGTTGTCGCACAGTTCTTTGGATATTCTCTTCAGTGTTTTTCAGTCTTTTTTCTCTTTGCTTTCAGTTCTTGGAAGTTTCTATTGACATACCCTCAAACTCACAGATTCCTCCCTCGGCTGTGTTCGGTCTACTCATGGGACCATCAAAGGCATGCTTTATTTCTGTCATAGTGTTTTTATCTCTAGCATTTATTTTTGATTCTTTCTTATAATTTCCATCTCTCTGCTTACATTGCTCATCTGTTCTTGCATACTGTCTACTTTATCAATTCCTAGTGGCCCGGTGCACAGATTCATGCACATGGGAACCATGGCTGAAGGTGGAATCGCATGGCCCAGCAAGGAATTGGGCTCCCTCCTCTCTAGTTCCTGAGTCCGTCACCCGAGAACTGCTGCTGCCAAGTCACCGCAGCTTGGCAGCTCCTGCATTGAGAGTCTGCCTCTGGTGGTCAGTGCGTGTCATATGTACCAGCCGGTTGGACAGTCAGACAGCAACTTAGCCTTTTATATATATAAATAGCCCTTAACATATTAATCATAATTGTTTTAAATCCCTGGTCTGTTAATTCCAATGTCACTGCCATATTTGATTCTGGTTCTGATGTTCATTCCTTATTCAGTATTCAAATGTGTGTTGTTCTGTGTGTTTTTTCGTGTGTATGTGTGTGTGTTTGCCTTTTAGTATGCTTTATAATTTTCTGTTGAAATTGGGACATAATATACAGGGTGAAATAAACTATTATAAATAAGCCTTTGCTAATGTGGTGGTAAGGCATGGGGAGGAAGAGATGCATTCCAAAGTCTTCTGATTAAAGTCTCAGTCTCTGCGTGAGCCTTCCCCCTGGATTGTGAACATCACCCATGCTTCTCATCTTTTTTCCCCCTTTAGGTGGGACAAGATGACTGGTGGGGATTGGAGTTGAGTATCCCTTCACCCAGGTAGGCTAGGCTTTGATATCACCTCAGCAGGTTAGGCTCTGGTGAACACTTTTTCCTGAGGGTAGATCTTGTTAAGAAGAACAAAATGCTCTGGCATATGCAAAATGGTTCTTTTCCCCCCAGGATATTTTTCTCCAATATTCACTGGGAGGACCTGGTAGAGTTCCTGGAGGTAAGACTCACAAAAGTGTGAGGGTTCTTCTGTAACTTGGTTCCCTGCAGTTTTTATCTCTCAGGGTTGTCTACACTGAGCCTCCAGCAATTCGTCAATTGCAGATCAGGTTTTCTTTCCAGGCACTGGTTCCCACAGAGGCTTCTGCTTCAGCAAGTATCTGCCTGTCTGCCTCTCTAATTTTGGGTGGTGCTTTGCCTTATGACTTCATTTCTCTGACAGATCTAAGAAGATGTTGGTTTTTCAGTTTGTTCAGCTTTTTGCTGATTGTTAGGATAGAGCAAAGACTGGTAAGCTCCTTACACGCTGGACTAGAAACCAGGAGTCTGCACTGAATTTTGAATTCTTATCCCACAATCCACACACGTCACTTCCACTCCCAAAGCACTGACTATATCTAGTCACATGACTGCCTATCACAAGAGGTCCATGAAGTGTCCTCCAAGCCTGTGCCCAGAAGGGGAAAAAGAGGAAATATTTGGTATATAGATCTAATGTCTACCACAGAAATCGAGATACATTTTTATTATTATTGATACAACTTGGACTGGCCCTGTTTAGATATTGAGATACAGTAAGCATTCAATACTTCCCTTGAATTAGATACTTATCCTCATAGTCACCATGGCTCTCTTTCTCTAGGATGCTAGGGGACCAGGACATGTTCTCTCCACAGGCAGATCAGAAAAGGGAGAATTCATAGGCTGAGATAGCACACCTACTTGTTATCTCATTCTCATTGTCAGAGAGACCTCTCCTTCCCTGATGAAAAGAGATAAAGAAGAGGATGATGGGTAAGGGCAGGAATATTAACTCTGTGAAAAAAACAAACCTGCTTTCTCACCAAGAACCATGGTGTCTTAGCAGCTGTTATAGAAACTCTGGGTTGTATTAATGGTACTTGTGCCCATGGCTGAGTGCCTTTGAACTAAAGTACCATCTGGAAAATGGCAGATTCCACCTCAGTGCTTCACATTACTCAGAAATTGAGCACTTCAACTTTTTCATGAATAACCTTCAAACAGCCTGTTCTGGGCTGCCTGAGGGGAAGATCACGGGGGATGGAATGAATGAATACGTGACAAATACAATGTACTCTGTTGATATAGGTAGGCTATTGCTATCTTTAGTAACCCCATATTACAGGTCAGAAAACTAAAGCTTGAAGAGCTGCATCTAGGGCCCGGAATTCGTAGACTTGAGTGAAGGTGAAAGAATTGAGTTGGATGAGCAGACACAGCAGGGGGAGCACAATGTGCTAGACAAGGATAAGACGGTAGAAAATCGCCTGGAAGGCAGCTTACATATTGAAAATGTGTTGAGGATGGAGTGTTCCAAAATAAATTTTTCCCTCATTTTTTTCTATTTTCTTTTTTTTCCCCCATGGAAGCATCTCTACAGCTTGTTTTTTGTTGTTGTCATTGTTGTTGTACTGCTAATCACACAGGATGTGATCTCCTGGGAAGATACATGGGGAATGGAACCCCCAAGCACACATGATGAGTCACGGCCTATTTTGATTCAGGTTAAAAGGATAACCTGGTGAAATTCCAAGGCTAGTTGGTGGAAAAAGTGTTCTTTTTTGCTTTCCTCATGGGCTAGTTTTTGTAAACAGGTTTTCCCAGACAGGAAAGGAAACCTGCTTCCAGTAAAAACAAGTCACTTGAGGAGAGACAGGAAGGAAGTTGTGTGGGTGCTCAGGCTACTTGCTTTGGTTCTGGATGGTCTTTTAGTCCCTTATGTGTGGCCAATGGATTTAATCAACACTTTGGAATAGAGCTGAGAAGGAGGCTGCAGGCTTCTAGAACCTCACCATTGATGCCATCCCATTGTCCTCAAGCCTCCATATTGGCTATGCATGCCCCCCAAGGAATGGGAAGCCCCTTTTAGCGTTTGGGGGTTCATATAATGTTTAATTTCTTGAAAATATTCTGTAACTCTTGTCTCCAGGATCCACAGCAACCATGCTGAGGTGGGCGGGACGGGAGTGATTATTCTCATTTTGCAGATAAGAAAACAGGGTCTAAGAGAATGCATTGCCTGCCTGAGGTCACAGAGCTGGCGAGTGGATGCATCAGGTTGAACTCAGAGCTTGTTAGGAAGTCCACTGAACCAGGAGGTATGTGATTGTGGATGGGAGAGCTGGTGCAGCTGTGACGAGTAAGGCTAGACAGATGTGGGGGTGTAGGCTCAGTTCTCTGCACCTTTGCGTCCTGCTGCCACAGAAGGTCTCAGATATTGGTTAAAATGCATTAAAGGATCCCTCCAAAAGTCAGAATTGGCTTGGGACCAGGGGAGGACTGAGCCTTTATGTAGCAGGAGTAGGAATCCTGGCTGGAGAAAGTCCAGGGGACTGATGCACAGTTTTTAAAAAAAGATTGTCCCAACATATGCTTTAAACTGCATACTGCCACAATAATAAAATATGTTGTTTTCCCTTGTTTTGATCAGAAAGGAAGAGCTGGGACTGGGGAATAGAGTAAGATGCCTTTCTCTGCCTCCATGTTGCCCCATGTTGCAAACAGCAGCCGTTCAGGGCCCGGCCCCTTCTGTGTCTTTCACTCCTGTGTCATCTCCCTTCCCTCTGCCTGATACCCTGGTTGCTTCAGGTCCAAGTCATCTCCCAACCCCTAACTTGAAGCTCCTTGGACCCAGATGAAGAAAAATAAATGAGTCCCTTTTATCCTTACTGGAGACAGTGCAGGGAGACAGGATGGCCTTGCAGTCATGCAGCCTTGGGATCTCCTACATCAAGGTCACCTGCATCTGTCCCAGGCCTTACGGTGGCTCCTAGGCCCTTTGCCCTCCACCGTGGCCCAAACCACAGGCTCAGGTGTTTGGTCTGGATGAGTCCTATTAGGCTCTTTAGAGAGCATGTAAGGACAACGGTCTGCTCTCAGGATGTGGAGAGAGTGCCCTGAAAAGACTTGTTAGGTGTGGGAGCCCAGGCAGCAGCAACCTTAGCTGTCCAAGAGGGCACTTTGTGGCTGTTCTCTGCTCATTCACGTGCAGGGATGTCAGCTTCTTAGCTGCCTTGTGCAGCTGCCAGACTTTCACTAAGGGACATCATTGTTTCTGCACGTGTGCATGGTTTATGCTTTTTGGAAGACTCCTTTCAGTTTTGAATAGTCAGCCTGGCTTGGGAAGAGCCTAACTGACTGAGAGTGTGTGTGATGCTGACTATATACCAGTGGATAATCGCAGTTGTGATGACGGTAATAGCAATGGTGAGCTTTAATCAAACACCTACTATATGCCAGACACTGTTTTCATTGCATTGCATGGATTATGTCACTTAGGCCTCATAGCAATATGAGGTAGATATGACCATCACATCTTAAGATAAGAAATTCAGACTCAAGGGCAGCTCTGATGAGTGAGCCTAGCCTGAGATATGGGGTTGGAGGCTCAATTCTCTGCACCTTTGCCCAGGGACAAAGTGCAGGGACAAAGTGTAATGATGAGTAGATGACAGAACCTGAATTCTATCATGGGCCTTTCTGACTCTCCAGTCTGTCATGTGGCTTCTCTCAGACGCTGAGCTGGAATAATTTCATCTGTTCCTGAGGATGTTATAGGACATATGGCGGCCTTTGCTGATGTGTCCTCTCCCTTGTATGGAAGTGAGTGAGTTGATTTGAGGGGCAGGCACAGTCCTCTCACTCCCCTGTCTTGGGCTGTGCCTGTCACTCTATGAACCTTCATCAGCATACTGTGGGGACCTCTGACCTCACCTCCCGCCATCATTCTACCCCGCACACCTGGTCTGGTCTCCTCACTTTTCCTCAAACACATTAAGCATTCTCTTGGCTCAGGGACTTTGTGCTTCCTGATCTGCATTCTGGAATGTTCTTCACCCTAATAACTGCTGAGTTCGCTCCCTCATTTCACTTAAGTCTGCTCAAATATCACCTAAGCTTAGAGGCTGTGTCTAATGATTGTGTATATAAAAAAATCCTCTTCTTCCCCCACCACCCTGGACCTCTACCCTTTCTGCTGCTTCATTCCTCTTCATAGCTTTCACCACCACCTGGCATGGGACACAAACAGATGCGTGGCCAGTGTTGTTTCCTGCTACGTCCTCTGCATTTAAAACACTGTGTGGCCCATGATGCATTCAGTAAATAGTTGTTGAATGACTATATTGCTGAATGAAATGGTCCAGTCTAGAGTATGAAGCCAATCTCACATTATAACTTTAAGGTAAATGTTGACATAATGGAATAGAAGCTGATAAAAATCCAACCAGTAGCTGAAAATAGCACAAAAAATTTAGAAGAAAAATATAATAAAAATGTTTTTGTTATGCTCAGATACAGACCATGTGATTGTGACTATTATGTGAAAAATTAGAATTCTGGACTTGATCCCAGCTAGAAAGAGTTTATAATTCCCATACAGAAATTATGTGTGCCTTCTACATGAAACCTCCTAACGTTCCCACTAAGAATATCTATGCCCTTGGAAATTCCAGAACACTATCTGTGCCTCTCTAATAAACAAAGCATCTAAGCCAGTGGTCGGCAAACTGCGGCTCGTGAGCCACGTGCGGGCGGCTCTTTGGCCCCTTGAGTGTGGCTCTTCCACAAAATACCATGTGTGGGCATGCACGTACAGTACGATTGAAACTTCGTGGCCCATGCGCAGAAGTCGGTATTTTGTGGAAGAGCCACACTCAAGGGGCCAAAGAGCCGCATGTGGCTCGCGAGCCACAGTTTGCCAACCACTGATCTAAGCCAAAGTGAGTCACATAAACACTGAATTTGAAATCTAGCAAATACAAGTTTAAATCCTACTTAGAACATTCTATAACTAGAACTGGATAACCCACATAACCACTCTCAACTTGTTTCCACATTTTGTAAAGTGAGGGGTGCAATAAATTAGGTCATATTTCATTTA